>NC_056433.1:14528476-14693476 GCF_018296145.1 Oncorhynchus tshawytscha
GGGAGGGGACTGTAGTGGAATGGAGGGGAGGGGACAGGAGGGGAGTGGACTGGAGGGGAGTGAAGGGGACTGAAGTGGACTGAAGGGGAGTTGAGTGGAGGGGACTGGAATGGAGGGGAGTGGAATGGATTGGAGTGGACTGGGGGGGAGTGGAATGGAGGGGAGTGGAATAGAGTAGAGTGAACTGGAGTGGAGGGGAGGGGACTTGAAAGGGAGGGGACTGGAGTGGAGGGGACTCGAGGGGAGGGACTGTAGTGGACTGGAGGGGAGGGGACTGGAGGGGAGTTGAGTGGAGGGGACTGGAGGGGAGTGGAATGTAGGGGAGTGGAATGGATTGGAGTGGACTGGAGGTGGAATGGAATGGAATAGGGGAGTGGACTGGAATGGAATGGGGAGTGGAATGGAGTTTAGGGGACAGGAGGGGAGTGGACTAGAGGGGAGTGGACTGGAGGGGTGTGGAATGGAGGGGAGTGGACTGGAATGGAGGGGAGTGGACTGGAGGGGAGTGGAATGGAGGGAGTGGAATGGAGTTTAGGGGACAGGAGGGGAGTGGACTAGAGGGGAGTGGACTAGAGGGGAGTGGACTGGAGGGGTGTGGAATGGAGGGGAGTGGACTGGAGGGGAGTGGAATGGAGGGGAATGGAGGGGAGTGGACTGGAGGGGAGTGGAATGGAGGAGAGTGGACTAGAGGGGAGTGAAATGGAGGGGAGTGGAATAGAGTTTAAGAGACAGGAGGGGAATGGAATGGAGTGGAGAGGACTGGATGGGAGTGGAATGGAGTTTAGGGGACAGGAGGGGAGTGGACTGGAGGGGAGTGAAATGGATTGTAGTGGAATGGAGAGGAGTGGAATGGAGGGGAGTGGAATAGAGTGGAGGGGACTGGAGTGGAGTGGACTGGAGTAGATTGGACTGGACTGGAGGGGAGTGGAGTGGAGTCGAGGGGATTGGAGTGGAGTGGAGGGGACTGGAGTATGGGTGAGTTTGAGAGTACACAAGACAGGCTTGGCTGGGCCTGCGTTTTTAATTTCCTCTGTAGTCAGATAGAGATAGAGAGGGAGAGAGAAAGAGAGAGAGAATAGAAGAGTGGAAAGAGAGAGAAAGAAAAAAATGAAAAAGAAAACGAGACAACCAGAGAGACATGAGAGAATGCAGGTTCTCGGTCACCTCATCAGCCCTGCTCTGCTCTCTTGAACCAGCCAGTCAATTCCTCCCATCATGTTCATCAGAAAGAAACACACAGTGGAAAAACTGCAGCCACGCAGCCGGGCTAGAGGTCAGACCAGGCCAAGCGGCTGCTTCCTGTCCCTACCTCCCCCCTCTAGTCCTCGTTCACTCACCCCCTTGGTGGTTATGATCTGCCCGCTGACGACTGACCTCCAGGGGGTTAAAGGGGCTGAGAGGGGGCCTGTCGGGTCACTAGAGTCTCAGAGTTCCAGGGCCGGTCGCTCCAGTGCACACAACACAATGACCCAGTGTGAGGGAGCAGGGAGCAGACGAGTACAAGTCTACGTCCCAAATCGCATTCTATTCCCTGTTCAAAAATAGTACACTATGTAGGGAGTATTGTGCATCCCAATGTTTTTCTAAACACGAGCCTGGAATAGCACAAACGCTTTCGTTTGACGAGGAGTTCAAATTGTTTCCAGCCTCACGATACGGCCACACTTGCTGATTAACTTTGCAGGCTTGTATTTGCCACAATGCTGCAAACTAAAAGTGCTTCCAGCAGCCACTATGTAGGCAGAAGCTGTAGGCTTGAAACAGCTGCACACTCCTTCCTTAGTATGGGGATATAGTCTGCATCCCAAATGGCATTCTATTCCCTTCGTAGTGCACTACTGTTGACCAGTGCACTATGTAGGGAATATAGTATTGGAGACAGACATAGTGTATTCGCCTTAAGGTTACATTTGTTGAATTTGTGTTTTGTAAGGTTTTCTTGCTTCTTTACTAATCTTTATTTCTGTGTTTGGTTGGCAGGGAAAGCACTCCTCGTAAACTAGGGAGAGAAACTCTCATCGAAGGACCTTGGACTGTTTAGATGCTTTTATGAGGTATTTTATGAGGTATTTTCAGTGATTTACGACAACACATTATCCTTCTCTTAATTGTTTATGATAAGCTTTGAGTTCCCTGAGAAATGGATGCAACCATGGCATAAACTCTAGAGTATCAATCACAAATGACTTTGCCTTGCAATGGGGGTGGTTGAGAACTTGACCCAATGCAATGGGGGTGGTTGAGAACTTGGCCCAGTGTAATGGGGGTGGTTGAGAACTTGGCCCAATGCAATGGGGGTGGTTGATAACTTGGCCCAATGCAATGGGGGTGGTTGAGAACTTGGCCCAATGCAATGGGGTGGTTGAGAACTTGGCCCAGTGCAATGGGGGTGGTTGAAACTTGGCCCAGTGCAATGGGGGTGGTTGAGAACTTGGCCCAATGCAATGGGGGTGGTTGAGAACTTGGCCCAATGCAATGGGGGTGGTTGAGAACTTGGCCCAGTGCAATGGGGGTGGTTGAGAACTTGGCCCAGTGCAATGGGGGTGGTTGAGAACTTGGCCCAGTGTAATGGGGGTGGTTGAGAACTTGGCCCAGTGTAATGGGGGTGGTTGAGAACTTGGCCCAGTGCAATGGGGGTGGTTGAGAACTTGGCCCAGTGCAATGGGGGTGGTTGAGAACTTGGCCCAGTGCAATGGGGGTGGTTGAGAACTTGGCCCAGTGTAATGGGGGTGGTTGAGAACTTGGCCCAGTGCAATGGGGGTGGTTGAGAACTTGGCCCAGTGTAATGGGGGTGGTTGAGAACTTGGCCCAGTGCAATGGGGGTGGTTGAGAACTTGGCCCAGTGCAATGGGGATGGTTGAGAACTTGGCCCAGTGCAATGGGGGTGGTTGAGAACTTGGCCCAGTGTAATGGGGGTGGTTGAGAACTTGGCCCAGTGTAATGGGGGTGGTTGAGAACTTGGCCCAGTGCATCATGCGGGCTTGATTGGGACACGTCCCTTTTTTTAAAGAAAGCGTTTCATTGTTTTCCTGAGACATTAACATAATGGGCTGAATGCAGGAAGGCGATTTAGTAACCTGTAAAAATAAATCCAGTTATATTTTACAATGCTATGAAAGCAGTTTGACTCGAGACAAAGAGATAATCCCATTCCTTTTAAAACTCTCATTAATAAACTGTTGACAGACCTCGGGAAGCCCCCAAATACATCTGTCTGAAAGAGTGCACATTATAAATGAGGGCCTGAAAGGTCCCCCTGTGGAATAGTCCCTGAATGCATCCCAAATGGCACCCTATTCCCTATTTAGTACACTACTTTTGACCAGAGCCCTATGCGCTGTATAAGGAATAGGGTGCCATTTGGAAAACACTGCTGTTTTCTGCGTTTACTCTCGCTTGCTCTTTCCCTCATGTTTTCTCCCTCACCTAGACCCATCTGTTAGTCGGTGCAGAGAGCGTGGTCATTAGTAGCTAACAGTGCCTCGGCTTTGACAGAAGGGAAAACTGTCCACTGTGAGCTGTAAAAACTCCCATATGTGCCATACGAGAACAGCCACCAGCCGTCTGCTGCATTTAGCTAGAGCTCTACCCAGGGTTTTCATTTGCCTTAGCGCTTAGCTAGCTTTTCCCCTCTCAGACCATCTTAACATACACATGGGGCAGGATACAGTTGCTGAATGTTATAGTATAACGACACACATCACTTAGCACGGCAGCAAAGAGGCCACGAGAGAGAGAGAGGGCTGCTACTACCCAGCTACACACGCACGCACACCCCCCACCACCACCTCTCCATGGTACAGCTAATGAATGGCTTGAAAAGCGCCCAGTCAGCCCTGCTCTCATAAATCAGACAGCAGCAGTCTGTCACTCCCCCTTCTCCCTTTCTCCTCCACAGTTTCCATTACATTCCCCTAGTTTAACTCCGTAGGTGCTGAGTAGCATGGTCAGGCTGGTGATAGTCTGCTCCCCTACCTGCTGCAGATACAGAGCAGTCGTCAACAGGTGGAGAAAACAGCTCAACACCGAACCCGATGGATGAAGTTTGTGACCTATACTCCCCAAAGAGCACAAAGGGTTTATGTCAAGTAAACAGTTGAGAGGTCCAGCTAGAAGTAGGATCTCATGGCCAGAGTTCAGAGCAATAGACAAGCATCTTAACTCCCTTTGCCTGTTTTGTCCCAAAGCAATGCACTTAACCTCAACCGTGCAAATAAACAACAACAATCTTATGGTTTATCCTTTTCCCTATCTATTGGTCCTGGTCAAAAGTAGTGCACTACATAGGGGATAGGATGTCATTTGGGACGTAGACTATGTGACCTGTTTGTTCTATTAGCCCATCTCAGGCTTCAGCCTCTCGCATAGAGTGCCTTCAGAAAGTATTCACACCCCTTGACTTTTTTTTGTTGTGTTACAAAGTGGGATTAAAATGTATTTAATTGTCATTTTTAGTCAATGATCAAGACAAAATATCTTGTAATGTCAAAGTAAAAAAAAAATATACTAATAATATTTAAACACTATATCCTGATTAGATAAGTATTCACCCCCCTGATTCAATACATGTTAGAATCACCTTTGGCAGTGATTACAGCTGTGAGTCTTTCTGGGTAAGTCTCTAAGAGCTTTGCACACCTGGATTGTACAATATTTGCCCATTCTTCTTTTTGAAATTATTCAAGAACTGTCAAGTCAAAACTGTAGCTAGGCCATTAAGGAACATTCAATGTCATCTTGGTAAGCAACTCCAGTGTATATTGTGCCTTGTATTATTGTCCTGCTGAAAGGTGAATTTGTCTCCCAGTGTCTATTGGAAAGCACATTGAAGCAGGTTTTCCTTTAGGATTTTGCCTGTGCTTAGCTATATTCCATTAATTTTTGTCCTAAAGAACTCCCTTGCCAATGGTAAGATGCAGCGAGCACCATGCTTGAAAATATGGAGAGTGGTACTCAGTGATGTGTTGGATTTTCCTCAAACATAACTTTTTGTCCTGAATACAAATCGCTAATTTCTTAGTCAATTTTTTTCCAGTATTACTTAAGCGCCTTGTTGCAAACAGGATGCATGTTTTGGAATATTTTAATCCTTCTTTTCACTCTGTAATTTTTGTTAGTATTGTGGAGTAACTACAATGTTGTTGATTAATCCTCAGTTTTTGCCAATCACAGCCATTAAATTCTGTAATTGTTTTAAAATCACCATTGGCCTCATGGTGAAGTCCGTGAGCAGTTTTCTTCTCCAGCAGCTGAGTTAGGAAAGACACCTGTATCTTTGTGGTGACTTGATACACCATCTAAAGTGTAATGAATAACTTCACCATGCTCAAATGGGATATTCAGTGTCTGCTTTTTTTTCTTCTACCAATTGGTGCCCTTCTTTGTGAGGCATTGAAAAATCTCCCTGGTCTTTGTTGTTTAATCTATGCTTGAAATTCCCTTCTCGATTGAGGGACCTTACAGATAATTGAATGTGTGGGGTACAGAGAACGGGTAGTCATTTAAAAGTCATGTTAACCACTATTATTTAACACAGAATGAGGCCATGGGATTTTTTAAGAACATCTTTACACTTGAAATTATTTAAGCTTGCCATAACAAAGGGCTCTCTCTCTCTCTCTCTCTCTCTCTCTCTCTCTCTCGATAATATAAATCATAAGACAGTTGTATATATAATTTGATATACAGAAGAATATGCATAAGACAATGTCTTCGTTTCAATATTCTCCTTATAGTGTGCTCTAAAATATGGAATATCTCTAGATTCTGGAGAAAAAAATATCACTTAATGTTTGAGACATTATCTCAAAGTACCTGCGCAAAAATGCAAATGCTTTCCGTTTGAGTTATATGAGGTTTTATTTACATTATCGCTCTCTGTCTCAAATCAATGGGCTTTATTGGCATGGGCAACATGTGTTAGCATTGCCAAAGCAAGTGAGGTAGATAATATACAAAAGTGAAATAAACAATAAAAATTAACAATAAACATTACACATACAGAAGTTTCAAAACAAAGACATTACAAATGTCATATTACGTATATATACAGTGTTGTAACAATGTACAAATGGTTAAAGTACACAAGGGAAAATAAATAAGCATAAATATGGGTTGTATTTACAATGGTGTTTGTTTTTCACTGGTTGCCCTTTTCTTGTGGCAACAGGTCACAAATCTTGCTGCTGTGATGGCACACTGTGGAATTTCACCCAGTAGAGATGGGAGTTTATCAAAATTGGGTTTGTTTTCAAATTCTTTGTGGATCTGTGTAATCTGAGGGAAATATGTGTCTCTAATGTGGTCATACATTTGTCAGGAGGTTAGGAAGTGCAGCTCAGTTTCCACCTCATTTTGTGGGCAGTGGGCACGTAGCCTGTCTTCTCTTGAGAGCCATGTCTGCCTACAGCGTCCTTTCTCAATAGCAAGGCTATTCTCACTGAGCCTGTACATAGTCAAAGCTTTCCTTAAGTTTGGGTCAGTCACAGTGGTCAGGTATTCTGCCACTGTGTACTCTCTGTTTAGGGCCAAATAGCATTCTAGTTTGCTCTGTTTTTTTGTTAATTCTTTCCAATGTGTCAAGTAATTATCTTTTGGTTTTCTCATGATTTGATTGGGTCTAATTGTGCTGCTGTCCTGGGGCTCTGTGGGGTGTGTTGTAGAATTGAATGGCTTTTTTCTGGATTTTGATCATTAGTGGGTATCGGCCTAATTCTGCTCTGCATGCATTATTTGGTGTTCTACGTTGTACACGGAGGATATTTTTGCAGAATTCTGCATGCAGAGTCTCAATTTGGGGTTTGTCCCAAATAAAGGGCAATGGACTCTATGACTGGTTCAAGTATTTCTTAGCCAGATTCTAATTGGTATGTTGAATTTTATGTTCCTTTTGATGGCATAGAATGCCCTTCTTGCCTTGTCTCTCAGATCTTTCACAGCTTTGTGGAAGTTACCTGTGGCGCTGATGTTTAGGCCAAGGTATGTATAGTTTGTGTGCTCTAGGGCAATGGTGTCTAGATTGAATTTGTATTTGTGGTCCTGGCGACTGGACCTTTTTTGGAACACCATTATTTTGGTCTTACTGAGATTTACTGTCAGGGCCCAGGTCTGGCAGAATCTGTGCAGAAGATCTAGGTGCTGCTGTAGGCCCTCCTTGGTTGGTGACAGAAGCACCAGATCATCAGCAAACAGTACACATTTGACTTCTCTCTCTCTATCTATGTCTCTCGCTCTCTCTATCTATCTCTGTAATGTAGTGGTAAACAGCAAAGTTTGGCTGTGAGAAAAAAAAAGTACTTTGCATCAGTTATGACTACAAAGGGAAATGCAGTGGTTTAATAATATGCAAGTATAATGGTACCAAAGCATGGGTCATTGAGTCATTGTTTATGTGCTGGCTCATTACTGTAAAGTATCTATTAGCTTTTGTAAGAATGAGGTGTCATTTAAATTAATTTAAAATCGAGTAAAGGCAATGCTATGAAATGTACAAGGGCTGTGTGACATGACTGTAGGCAGTTTCTCTTATATTATGACAGGCCAGGACATAATCTGCAGCAAGATCTATGGACTCTGTTTTCTCCTAAATGTAACTTCTTCTTTTTTTAACATTTCAGGAGTTACCTCTGAGTCATATTTTGAGCAGTGTAGTAGGAAGTGCTGTTCATTTTCTTTTTCAGCCAATCCACAGTGTTTACATAATCTTTCTTCTCTGACCTTCCATGTTTTTCTATAGCGTCTATATGGCCAGGCTCTGGTCACTGAGTCTGTACATTGTTAAAGTCTTCCTTTGTTTGAATTCTTTGAATCTGACAAGGTGTTGTGCTTATTTGATATCTCTTTTTAAAATTTGGTAACATTGAAGTTTGTGATTACATTACATTTCACCAATAATTACTGTACTCATTTTGGTTAGAGATTTCAATTTGTTAGAATTTTGTTATTTGTGATCAAACCGTTGAATTTAGCTGGTGCTTTTGGGCCAGTCGCTCTAAAGGGTCGATCTCTGGGTTGGGTTGCATAAGAACGCCTTGTGATAATAATATTCTGGATCACAGTGTGTTCGGTGAGATTTTGTTGGCTATTTTCTACATTTGGAGTGCTGGGGGGAATCTCCCAAGTTTTGCTCTCTATTTCTCTCTTGCTCTCTCTAATTGGGAATTAATCAAATAAAATTAGTCTGCAACACTTTGTTCCCTAAATGCAGACTTCAGTGAATCTACATATCCAGACTGTATCACAACCGGACGTAAATTGGAGTCCCATAGGGCGGCGCACAATTGGCCCAACGTCGTCCAGGTTTGGCCGGTGTTGGCTGTTATTGTAAATAATAATTTGTTCTTAACTGACTTGCCTAGTTACTGTAAATAAAGGTTAAATGAAAAGCATATGATGAAATTCCACAGAGCCACAGTAGTAGGCACAAATGGTGTTCCCAGACACATACAGACCCCTCCCCCTGCTCAGTCTGCCCTCCCACTCTGTCTCTGTGTGAGATGGCCATTCGCTGAACCTCAGAGATGCTATCTCCACCGAGTTCGTTAACGCCCATTTCAACATTCAGACCTCTCTCGTTCTCTATTTCTCTCAATTTAAGGGGCTTTATTGGCATGGGAAACATATGCTTACATTGCCAAAGCAAGTGAAAGATAATGAATACAAGTGAAACAATAAAAAATGTACAGTGAACATTACACTCACAAAAGTTGCAAAATAATAAAGACATTTCAAATGTCATATTATGTCTATCTCTCTTCCTTACACAGTGTGGACAGGATTTATTCCATATTTCAGCAGCACAGACTGGGTAGATGGAACAATATAGTACCTTTAGTGACAGTGAGCCATGTGGATGAATAATGCATTGGGGTGGATGGGGGAGTGAGATGCCCACTGTCTCCTTCCTCTGGTCTATGTGATAATAAAAAGGGACTCGTGGGATTCCTGGGCTGTGTCCCAATTAGCACCCTATTCCCTATATAGTGCACTACTTCTGACCAGAGCCCTATGGGATATTCTGGTGGTCAGTGAATCTTGGAACACACCACAGACATCTATCAGTGACATAGGTTAGGGCTGTTATTGTTTTTATAGGTTCTGTTTTATCCTGTGGTGGTCTATTAAATATTAAGATCAAGCAGCCACTTGGAATGATCTGTTGTGGTTATGTTTTTTGGACCACTGTGATGCCTTTGGGAGAGAAAATATGTCATGCAGTTCAGTGTCTGGGTGGTACGAGCACTGGTCTGTGTGTGTGTGTGTGTACATACAGTATGTGCCTGCATGCTTGCATGAATGCGGGTGTGCGTGCATGAATGCGGGTGTGCGTGCATGAATGTGGTTGTGCGTGCATGAATGTGGTTGTGCGTGCATGAATGTGGTTGTGCGTGCATGAATGTGGTTGTGCGTGCATGAATGTGGTTGTGCGTGCATGAATGTGGTTGTGCGTGCATGAATGTGGTTGTGCGTGCATGAATGTGGGTGTGCTTGCATGAATGTGGTTGTGCGTGCATGAATGTGGTTGTGCGTGCATGAATGTGGGTGTGCTTGCATGAATGTGGTTGTGCGTGCATGAATGTGGGTTGTGCTTGCATGAATGTGGGTGTGCTTGCATGAATGCATGAATGTGGTTGTGCGTGCATGAATGTGGTTGTGCGTGCATGAATGTGGTTGTGCGTGCATGAATGTGGGTGTGCGTGCATGAATGTGGTTGTGCGTGCATGAATGTGGTTGTGCGTGCATGAATGTGGTTGTGCATGCATGAATGTGGTTGTGCGTGCATGTGTGTGTTGGGCGGCAGGTAGCCTAGCGTTTAAGAACTTTGGGCCAGTAACCAAAATGTTGCAGGTTCAAACGCCGAGCTGATGAGTTGAAAAATCTATTGATGTGCCCTTGAGCAAGGCACTTAACAACAATTGCGCCTGTAAATTGCTCTGGATAAGAGCATCAGCTAAATGACTCAAATGTCATTATTGTCCGCTCTGCTGTGAGCAACACTTTGAGGTTTGGAGGTTGTTGGAGGTTTCCAAGGGTGATTCATTCATTCAGCCAACAGCACCTCTATCATCTTTACCCTGAAGCTCTTCAATCAATCACCCACTCAGACAACACAACGGCCCAGGTAACCTGGAGTACATTCAGGCAGGCAGTCAAAGAATGTGACTATTCTACAGATTGGGTATAATCTCAGTTGTTTTTGTGTTTGTTAGCGTCTGTGGGTCATTACCCCACTGTCAGATTAAAGGCAGAGCTATTGTATGTGTGTGTTGTGTCGGAGTGAGTGTGTGTGTGTCGATGTGAGTGAGTGTGTGTCCCAGTGTGAGTGACTGTTTGTCCCCTCTGCCCTCCCTGTGGAGGTCTTGGTAGGACACAGAGGGATCTGGTTGCGTGGGTGGGTGTCAGCTCCACACTAGGCTGCTCTTGGTAATTAAAGCTCCGGGGGCTGCAGGAGGTGGGTTACAGCTTTAACTGCAAAACATGTCCAATGACCCTTCCATCATCTACACCCTACCCCCTACCTCCCTCCACCTTCTACCAGCCCGCCACCTCCTACCCCCTACCTCCCTCCACCTTCTACCACCCCGCCACCTCCTACCCCCTACCTCCCTCCACCTCCCTCCACCCCTTCCTACCACCCCTCCACCTCCTAACCCCTACCTCCTCCCTCCACCTTCTACCACCCCTCCACCTCCTACCCCCTACCTCCCTCCACCTTCTACCACCCCTCCACCTCCTACCCCCTACCTCCCTCCACCTTCTACCACCCCTCCACCTCCCTACCCCCCTCCCTCCACCTCCCTCCACCTCCTCTACCACCCCCACCTCCACCTCCTACCCCCTACCTCCCTCCACCTTCTACCACCCCCCTCCACCTCCTACCCCCTCCACCTTCTCCCTCCACCCCTCCACCACCTACCCCTTCCACTCCCTACCCCCCTCCCTCCACCTTCTACCACCCCTCCACCACCTACCCCTTCCACTCCCCCCTACCCCCCTCCACCTTCTACCACCCTCCACCACCTACCCCTTCCACTCCCTACCCCCTACCTCCCTCCACCTTCTACCACCCTCCACCTCCTACCCCTACCCCTTCCACTCCCCACCCCCTTCCACCTCCCTCCACCCCCCTCCACCACCTACCCCTTCCACTCCCCCCCTACCCCCCTCCACCTTCTACCACCCTCCACCACCTACCCCTTCCACTCCCTACCCCTACTCCCTCCACATTCTACCACCCCTCCACCACCCACCCCTACCCCTTCCACTCCCTACCCCCTACCTCCCTCCACCTTCTACCACCCTCCACCTCCTACCCCTACCCCTTCCACTCCACCTACCCCCCCTACCTCCCTCCACCTTCTACCACCCCTCCACCACCTACCCCTTCCACTCCCTACCCCCTACCTCCCTCCACCTTCTACCACCCCTCCACCACCTACCCCTTCCACTCCCCCCTACCCCCCCCCCTACCTCCCTCCTCCCCTCCACCCCCCTACCCTCCCTCCACCCCACCCTCCACCTCCTACCCCTTCCACTCCCCCCCTACCTCCCTCCACCTCCTACCCCTTCCATTCCCCCTACCCCCTACCTCCCTCCACCTTCTACCACCCCTCCACCACCTACCCCTTCCACTCCCTACCCCCTACCTCCCTCCACCCTCCCTCCACCACCCCCTACCCCCTACCTCCCTCCACCTTCTACCACCCCCTCCACCTTCTACCCCCCTTCCACTCCCTACCCCCCCTACCTCCCTCCACCTTCTACCACCCCTCCACCTCCTACCCCTTCCACCCCCTCCCCCTCCACCCCCCTACCTCCCCCTCCACCTTCTACCACCCCTCCACTACCTACCCCTTCCACTCCCTACCCCCTACCTCCCTCCACCTCCTACCCCTTCCACTCCCTACCTCTCTCCACCTTCTACCACCCCTCCACCACCTACCCCTTCCCCCCTCCACCTCCCTACCCCCTCCACCTCCCCCCACCTTCTCCACCACCCCCCCTCCACCTCCTACCCCTTCCACTCCCTACCCCTACCTCCCTCCACCTTCTACCACCCCTCCACCTCCACCTCCTACCCCTTCCACTCCCTACCCCCTACCTCCCTCCACCTTCTACCACCCCTCCACCACCTACCCCTTCCACTCCCTACCCCCTCCTACCTCCCTCCACCCCCTTCTACCACCCCCCTCCACCACCTACCCCTTCCACTCCCTACCCCCTACCTCCCTCCACCTTCTACCACCCCCTCCACCTCCTACCCCTTCCACTCCCTACCCCCCTCCCTCCACCCCCACCCACCACCTCCCCCTACCTCCCTCCACCTTCTACCACCCCCACCACCTACCCCTTCCACCCCTACCCCCTACCCCTTCCACCCCTCCCTACCCCCCCCCTACCTCCCTCCACCTTCTACCACCCTCCACCCCTCCACCTACCTACCCCTGCACCCTCCCCACCTAAGACCCCTTTACCCTCATCCCGACCCCCCCCTCCACCACCTACCACCTTCCACCACCCTACCCCCTACCTCCCTCCACCCTCTCCCACCCCTCCACCACCTACTCCTTCCACTCCCTACCCCCCCTACCTCCCTCCACCTCCACCTTCTACCACCCCACTCCACCTCCTCCCTCCCCTGCACCCCCACCCCTTTACCCTCATCCCCGACCCCCTCCACCACCTACCACCTTCCACCCCTACCCCCTACCCCCTACACCCCTTTACCCTCTACCACCCCTCCACCACCTACTCCTTCCACTCCCTACCCCCTACCTCCCTACACCCTCTACCACCCCTCCACCACCTACTCCTTCCACTCCCTACCCCCTGCCTGTGGGAATTTGATTTGTTCACACACTGCTTGCCTGGACCAGTGTGTTGGAAGTAGTAGAGGGCGAAAGACTGGGACTGTCCTAAATGGCACTCTATTCCCTATATAGTGCACCACTTTTGACCGGGACCCATAGGGAATCCCAAAGGGCTCTGGTTAACAATAGTGTGCTATGTAGGGAATAGAGTGCCATTTGGTATGGAGCCAGAGTAGAGTGACAGCATCAAGGGGAAACAGCATCGTAAACGTCTGGGTGTGATTCTGTGATAACAAGCTAAATGTGGATAAACACAGAGAGGAAGACACACACACACACCCAAGCACCCTCTCTTCCCATTGGTTCTGTCACAGTTGAAAGCAGGTCCCAGGCGATAATGGGCTGTCTCTACCCTCGAAGCCAATTACTAAAGACAAACACGCAGAATAGTTGTACAGCTGTTCTTCTCAGGCAATAACCTTGCCAAGTGCCGCAGCGGTCTAACGCACTGCATCTCAGTGCTAGAGATGTCACTACAGACCCTGGTTCGATTCCAGGCTGTATCACAACTGGCTGTGATTGGAGTTCCATAAGGCGGTGCACAATTGGCCCAGCAGGTTAGGGTTTGGCCAGGTTAGGTCGTCATTGTAAATAAAAATGTGTTCTTAACTGGCTTGCCTAGTTAAATAAAGGTTCAATAAAAGCGTTATTTTTTTAAAGTAAAAGAGCTTGTTGTGAGCCCAAGGGGCATGGATGCATGCCATACATAAGGAACGCGAGTTTCATTTCCCGTATGATCAATGAGGATCTCCATATTGCAAATGTAAGGTCCCTTATTAGACGTCCATTGTTGTTATTCAAATTGGCAGACGGCCTCTGGACGTCCCCCAGGTCCTGGTCTTCCGGGAAGTCATCAAATAAAGTCTCTCGGGCATTTGGTTTCCACGTTATATGTTTGACTTTGACATTTTTCTGCTGTTCCCGGAAAATTCCGCCAGATGGCGACTGGCTGCTTACTGCAAATGGACATGGCCATTTCTTGTAAACGGAAAAGACATCAAAGACGAAACTCGGTGAGCACAGGTTTGGCCAAATGTACTTTAAGCCCAGAAACAAGATGGCGTCGAGGCCTCAACGCTCTTTGAGTTAATTCCCATTTTCTGAGATTAAAGGTTGAAAATTGTAATACAGCGCTAATTTGGCTGCTTCACATCAAAGTACATAAACATACGGTGTAAGGAAAAATAGAAACAGTCATGTATCTATCGTAATTTACTAGAAATCATACAACGTCCGTTTGATGATGGTTAAAACAAATGTGTTTTTGTTTATTCCAAAAAGGTTATCCAGGTGCGGCATGTTGAGGAGAATCCGTTAAGGCGCGCACACACACACACACACACAGTCAATGTGGAGTGACACAGTGTAGGGCTTACAGAGACACAGAGTCTGCAATAGTTACCGGTGTTCGCACCATCAAAGAACCGTCAGACCTAGAGCTCTGAAACTTTATAAACTTAAGTCGGTAGAGCACGGTGAGCTTTGTGGCTCTTGAAGGTTCTCAGGCCGAAAAACAGCTTTGTCCATTTGCAATACCTTCAATTCATTTTAACGTCGCGAAAATAACGACATTTAGAAAAGTCCCATAATCACAAGACTAGGTGCATTGAAACGACTCGGCCCATAGAGACTGACCCTACACGTTTCTAGCCAATAGCTTGTAGCTATTGGACCCCGTAGCAACAGGACCCCGTAGCAACCCCTGAAATATGATCATTTTCAGCATTAATTAAGGTCGATGTTCGAGCTCCGCATTACCTATTGACCCAAAACTCAGGATTTGGTGTCGCCTAAGCTAGGCCTACACATAATGTCAGAACTGGACCCGCAGGTCGAATGTAACTATGTTTTTATGGTTTTAACAGAAGGCGCTATGAATTATGGGCCGGCTCTGAAATAAGTGATAGTTGGCTTCTAAAAGAGTTGGACAAAGTGAGTTTGGTGTCAGTATGATATCTTATTGAATGATGGCTGACTTGATGGTTGTATAATATCTTTTTCGGGATTGGTGTCCCTTCCACTGGACGGTTGAGCTAACGTAGGCTAATGCGATTAGCATGAGGTTGTAAGTAACAAGAACATTTCCCAGGACGTAGACATATCTGATATTGACAGAAAGCTTAAATTCTTGTTAATCTAACTGCACTGTCCAATTTACAGTAGCTATTACAGTGAAATAATACCATGCTATTGTTTGAGGAGAGTGCATAATTTTAACGTGAAAAGTTATTAATAAACAAATTAGGCACATTGGGGCAGTCTTGATACAAAAATGTTAACAGAAATGCAATGTTTCATTGGATCGGTGTAAACATTGCACATACAATGCTGCCATCTAGTGGCCAGAATCTAAATTGCACCTGGGCTGGAATAATACATTATGGAGTTTCTCTTGCATTTCAAAGAAGATGGTACAAAAAAAATACAGAATAATGGTTGGTTTTTCTTTGAATGATCTTTTACCAGATGTATTGTGTTATATTCTCCAACATTCCTTTTTTCACATTTCCACAAACTTCAGTGTTTCCTTTCAAATGGTACCAAGAATATGCATATCCTTGCTTCAGGGCCAGAGCTACAGGCAGTTAGATTTGGGTATGTCATTTTAGGCAAACATTGACAAAAGGGTCAGATCCTTAAAAGGATATATTGGCATTGTACAGTGTACATTTCCAATGTTTTTAATTAGGGATTTACCATCACCAAATGGATAGGCTGAAATCAACACCAACAAGCGATGGAGAGGAACCACAAACACTGCTCGGCCATCCCGGGTTCAACAAGCCAGTCAACTGGGCATTTCTGAGCATGTCCAATTTTTTATGGTAAATGCTCATTGTAAGACATTACAATAAATTGTAGACCTCCAGCATTTTCACAAGATCCTTTACTGTTGTTCTGGGATTGATTTGCAGTTTTCGCACCAAAGTACGTTCATCTCTAGGAGACAGAACGTGTCTCCTTCCTGAGCGGTATGACTGCTGCCTGGTCACATGGTGTTTATATTTGCGTACTATTGTTTGTACAGATGAATGTGGTACCTTCAGGCATTTGGAAATTTCTCCCAAGGATGAACCAGACTTCTAATAAACAAATTCAGAGGTCTTGGCTGATTTCTTATGATTTTCCCCATGTCTAGCAAAGAGGCACTGAGTTTGAAGGTAGGCCTTGAAATACATCCACAAGTACACCTTCAAGTGACTCAAATGTTATCAATTAGCCTATCAGAAGCTTCTAAAGCCATGACATCATTTTTTTTGAATTTTCCAAGCTGTTTAAAGGCACAGTCAACTTAATGTATGTTAATGTCTGACCCACTGGAATTGTGATACAGTGAATTAGAAGTGAAATAATCTGTCCGTAAACAATTGTTGGAAAATGACTTGTGTCATGCACAAAGTAGATGTCCTAACCAACTTGCCAAAACTATAGTTTGTTAACAAGAAATGTGTGGACTGGTTGAAAAACGAGTATTAATGACTCCAACCGAAGTGTTTGTAAACTTCTGACTTCAACTGTAAATGCCCATTGTAAGACATTGCAAATTGACAGTTTACATTTGGCAATTTCCAATGTATTTAATGAGGGACTTAACATCACCAAATAGAAAGGCTGAAATCAACACCAATGAGTGATTGGCCCATTACACATATGCTATATTGTCAGTGTGAAAATGCTCTTCTGCAAGTTGACAGTGTCCATTGCCAACGTATATCCATAAGGACTTCCCATTACGAAATGGACATGCTGAATCAACATCAATGAGAAATTGTTACTTCCTATGACTTCCTATGATCAAATAGACCGTCTAGGTTGATTCAGGGCTTTACATATTCATATATGCCATTTGGTCAGTATAAATGCCATTTGGACATTTCTTATGCCATTTGAAGGTTCACTGAATTTTGGGTTCGGAAGCAGACTTCCTATGATCATATATGGCAAATGGACATAACATCCTGATTTGGTACTTTCAATACTTATATGCCATTGGACAAGTCTTATGCCATTTGGACATGGTCCACTGACTTTATGGTTCGGAAACCTCCTTCCTATGATCATATATGGCAAATGAACAAAACATAGGCCTTATGCACAAACTCAATAAAATAAGACAAATGTATGTCCATACGATTACTACACATGTATAATTGACAAAAAAAAAAGATTTAGAAAATTTCCCTCCTGGGACCTGACTTTGTGACCATTTCCCATATGAAAATGTATGGTGGAGCGCGTTTACTCCCTATGGGATTTTTAGTTTATGACACTTGGCATTTGCAATGTTCCGGTTGCAATATGGTTTTGTTGAACTGCTGTCAATTTGAGTGGTATTTGCGATTGCGTATATGGTTCCCCCAATGCCAATAAGTTGTCATTCATTTTTATCCATTTTGTCAGTTTTTGTCCATTTCATGCCAAGTGCCCTTACCTGTGGCAAAACTGCTGCTGAAGGAAAAAACTTGTTTAGGCTTTCTTCACATTGGTTGATCATAACTGAGAAATAGCTAAGTGCTCTGCCAATGCAGAAAGCACATTTTTCCCACTGCCAGTGAGTGAAGACAAGTAACATTCCTCATGTATAAATATAAAGCTTTCAGTTCCCAATGGCAATGATAGCGATTAAAATATACTTCAGAGCTGCAGCTTCAGTGTAAGACAGAAACAAAACGACACTAGAAGTGTACCATAGTTACTGTTATTCTTAACAGTCTAGGGGAAGAGTCTGACCAGCATTCTGACCATACAGTATAGGACTAGTCCAGACAGTTTTTATTAGGTGTAGACTACACATCCGTTTGAAAAAACCCACCACTATCCACAGTTGATGTTTGTAATTCATTGGGGGCAAAGAGGATAGTTAGAATGTCCTGGAACGCTTGTCTGGTGTGCATGCTGCTATCTAAACTTACTCCCTAGTGCTTGAAACCTGAATGTTTTTTAATGGACACAGTCTGGAATCCATCCTGGCTGGAACACACACATGCACGCACTCAAACACACATGCAATTTCAGCCGATGAGATTGTTTACACTTAATATGGTAGCTAGGGTTTTACCGTACTAGTTTCAGGGATGGTTGCTCTTACTTCCCTGTCAGTGTTTATAGAACACACTCATTCTCTACATAACACACTCATTCTCTATAGAAGAAACTGATTATAACACACTCGTTCTCTACATAACACACTCGTTCTCTACAGAACACACATTCTCTACAGAACACACTCATTCTCTACAGAACACACTCATTCTCTACAGAACACACTCATTCTCTACAGAACACACTCATTCTCTATAAAACATTCATTATCTTTTCATGTGATCTCATTTTTGAGGCTTCCCACAAATAGAACTAAAATGAAAAAGGATAGATTAATTTAAGTAGCATGTTAGATGAATTGGGTTAAGGTTAGAATAAGGGTTAGGGTTAGCTAAAATGCTACAGTTGTCCCTGACTCGACTCGAACTTGCAACCTGTGCACAGTCTCTTTACCCCTACCTACATGTACGAATTACCTCAACTAACCTGTACCCCCACACATTGACTCGGTACCAGTACCCCCTTTACATGGCCTTGTTATTGTTGATTGTGTTTTTTACTTTAGTTTATTTAGTAAATATTTAACTCTTTTTTCTTAAAACTGCATTGTTGGTGAAGGGCTTGTAAATATGCATTTCACGGTAAGGTCTACACCAGTTGTATTCGGAGCATTTGACAAATAACATTTGATTTGGATTGCTAGACTGTCATGGATTACGCGCACCCATCCTCCCCGGCCAACCTCCCTACTTTCGTTTCTGTCTCAAGTAACTAGACCATTAGTGGTATCATACGTCTTGGAGGTGCTCGGAAAAGTATATTTTGTATTGCTCTGAGGCCAGTCTGACACAGAAGACACAGTGGTGACAGAGCAATCACCCCAACTGTCTCTCTGCCACACACACAGCCAGACCCTCCCCCCTTTCCTCCCTTCTCTCTTCTCCCTCTGCTCCACCACTCCATCCCTCTCAAGTCCACCCCAGTCAAGTCCCATTGTATCCTCCCCCTTGTCTCCTCTCTTCCATGGCATTTGTTTTTGTCACCAATCCATCCCCCCAACACAAATGCATGCCTCTCTTCCACCCCTCCCTCCCAGCCATCTCCCAACGAACACCCCACGGGCCATGCCTCTATCAGTCGTTCCTGCCTGTCTGCACACATAGAGGGCGGAGGGTAGTTGTCATTGTCCCTGGCTCCTGGGTCTGCCTCTTTTAGCTCCACTCCCTGGCTGACTGGCTGGATGGCTGATGGGATGGCTGGATGGATAGCTGGCTGACTATGGCTGGCTGGCTGGCTGACTATGGCTGGCTTGCTGGCTGGCTGGAAGACCCCGTTGACTCCATTGCTGTCCTCTGAGCTCCTACCACAGAGATGCAAATGACACGTTGCGGAAGTGATAAAGGTTTCATGCAGGTCTCTTGTGCAATTAAATATTAACGATCATCCCTTCCCTGCTTTATTTCTCATATTCAGAGTCAGTTGTGTGCCGTGTGCCCTCGAATGGAGATTACTCTCGCATTACAGGTGGGAAACATTCATAAGGGTTATCGCTAGATTCAATCATGGGCGCTGCCTTGCATCAGAAGCCTTTTGTTTCATTAATGGGATCGATATTCAGCTGCCACTTATGGAGAGCTGGAAGAATATACTAACTCCCTTTGCTTCAATCAAATCAAATCCAATTTTATTTGTCACATGTGCCGAATACAACAGGTTACTGTGAAATTCTTGCTTACAAGCCCTTAACCAACAATGCAGTTAAGAAAATATAAGAAAATATTCACTAAATAAAAGTAAAAAGAAAGTAACACAATAAAGTAACAATAATGAGGCTATATACAGTACCTTCGGAAAGTATTCAGGCCCCTTGACCTTTTCCACATTTTGTTCATGCTGTGGGGATGTTTTTCAGTGACAGGGACCGGGAGACTAGTCAGGATTGAGGCAAAGATGAACTGAGAAAAGTACAGAGAGAGATCCTTGATGAAAACCTTCTCCAGAGTGCTCGGGACCTCAGACTGGGGTGAAGGTTGACCTTCCAACAGGACAACGACGATAAGCACAGCCAAGACAATGCAGGAGTGGCTTTGGGACAAGTGTCTGAATGTTCTTGAGTGGCCAAGCCAGAGCCTGGACTTGAACCCTGTTGAACATCTCTGGAGAAACCTGAAAATTGCTGTGCAGCAACACTCCCCCATCAACCTGACAGAGCTTGAGAGGATCTGCAGAGAAGAATGGGAGAAACTCCCCAAATACAGGTGTGCCAAGCTTGTAGCGTCATATCCAAGAAGACTCGACACTGTAATTACTGCCAAGGGTGCTTCAACAAAGTACTGAGTAAAGTGTCTGAATACTTATGTAAATGTGATATCTGTTTTATTATTTATAAATTAGCAACATTTTCTAAAAACCTGTTTTTGCTTTGTCATTATGGGGTATTGTGTGTAGATTAATGAGGAATAAAAACAATTTAATCAATTTTAGAATAATGCCTTAACATAACAAAATGTGGAAAAAGTCAACGGACTGAATACTTTCCTAAGGCACTGTACAGGGGGTACCGGTATCGAGTCAATGTGCTGGGGTACAGGTTAGTTGAGGTAATTGAGGTAATATGTACATTTAGGTAGAGGTAAAGTTACTATGCATAGTGTAGTATCCTTAAAGGCTTCTTAGAGTTACAACTCATGAGACTTAAGTACAGTTTAGTATTTAATTGTAATTTAGAATTACATTCTTTGATGCACCTGGCTTAAACTACCTGAAGCTTTCTTAATCATAGTTTTATAGGCAGACATAGGAAATAGCTACGGATAGCGGAAAGCAAACCCCCGTCTTGAGTCAATACTGCCATCTATTGGTAAACATAAATATACCAGGTTACTACATCCCCCCCTTTAAAGCTAATAATCCAATTTTATTCCATTCTGAGCTATGCTATTTTCTTAGACATTTTTCAAAAATGATCTCCTTTAGGATCTGAAAAAGTCTGGCGGTCGTCTCTCTCTAATAGAGCGTCTCAGAGGTGGTGTAGCTTGTGCCACCTGATCTTCACCTCCTTTTGTGGAGACTTCACAGGAGGAGGTCGTGCCGGACTGGTGGTCTCAGGAAGTTGAGCATTGTTGGTCTCAGGTGGTTTGTCCAACTGCAACTGGGGAACGTTCCAATGTCCTGTCCGGCTCGTTTAAGAATTGATCCAAATCTCCAGATGGACCTGGAATTTGAGCTCGGATCTGATCCATGTGTCTCCTTAGTCTTTGTCCACTTCTGATGATCACAGTATAAGATACTGGTCCTGAGCAATCCTCAATGGTAGTTGGAATCCATTTAGGACCAAACCCATAGTTTATTCTATAGACATCATCTCCAGGTGAGAAACTTCTGAGTTTGGCTCGGGTGTCATGATTACATTTTTTATTCCATTGCTTTTGTTGCATTAACCTCCTTGACATCAACATTTCTGCAGGTGACAACCCAGTTGTAGCTTGAGGAGTAATCCTGTAGCTAAACAAGAATTTTGAGACCTTTGTTTCAATGCTTGGCCCTTGCATCTTCCTCATCCCCTCCTTCAAGGTCTGAACCGCACGTTCTGCTAATCCGTTTGAAGATGGGTGAAAAGGGGCCGACGTTACATGCTGAATTCCATTTTGTTTCATAAAACTTGTGAATTCAGTGCTTGTAAAACAAGTAGCATTGTCACTAACCAACATTTGCGGCAATCCCATAACACTGAAGCTTTGTCTCAACTTCTCAATCGTAGCGTACGATGTTGACTTGTTCATGGGGTAAACATCCATCCACTTTAAATGAGAATCAATCAGTACAAGGAACATTTTTCTTAGGAAAGGTCCAGCGTAGTCCATATGTAGTCGTGTCCATGGTTTTCTGGCCTTTCCCATGGATGTAATCGTACGGTGGGGGGTGACTTCCTGTTACTCTGACAATCTACACACCGGCTAACCTAATTTTCCACATTGTGGTCCATCTTTGGCCACCAGACATATCGCTAGGCCTTTCATTCTCGACATACCTGGATGCAACTGATGCAACAAATTCAGTAGCAATCCCCGCCCTTGTGGTGGGATAACTACTCTTGAACCCCACAGAACACATCCATCTCGAACACTCAATGCCAAGCGGCGAGTGTAGTAAGGCATGATCTGAGGCTCGGTCACTGTAGGCCATCCTCTCAGGATAAATTCATGCACTTGTGATAGTGTTACATCCTTTGAAGTCCATTGCCTGATTTGGGTTGTGTTCACCGGTGTATCATCCAACACATCGATCATCAAAACCTGGTCATTTTCTTCTTCCTGAATGATGATTTCTGGAACGGGCAGCCTACTCAGAGCATCAGCATTCCCATGGTATCTAACTGGTTTGTAAATTATTCTGTACTCATAGGCCCTGAGCCACACAGCCCAACGTTGAACTCTTGGAGAGACCATTTGTGGTACTGGCTTTTGTTCATGGAACAGAGAGATCAGAGGCTTATGGTTGGTCACGATAGTGAATATTCTCCCGTACAAGTACTTGTGGAATCTCTGTATTCCGTATATGACAGCCAGTCCTACCTTGTCCAGCTGGGAGTACTTTTTCTCCACTAGCGTCAACGTTCTTGACATGAACCCGATAGGTTTCTCTGCACCATTCTCCATCCAGTGTGATTGCACTGCCCCCACACCATACGATGAGGCATCACACGATAAGATGAGATCTCTGTCTGCTGAGTTTGACTTTGCAAAAGCTTCTTCCTGTCTTTCTGATCATTTCCAGGCCACATCCTTCCTTAGCAGTTGATGTAGAGGTGCTTTGACAGTGTGTAACCCCTTGGCATCCACCTTGTGATCCAGGTACTGCACTTCATCAGCTAACAGTGTACACTTGCACCTCTTCAGCCGGATACCGACGTCCTCCATCCTCCTCAAAATATCACCTAAGTTTCTGAGATGTTCCTCCTTCGTGACTCCCGTGACAAGAATGTCGTCGAGGTAAACCGCTACCTTGGGTATCCCCTGTAGAATTCCCTCCATAGTTCTTTGGAAGATAGCTGGTGCAGAAGACACCCCGGAAGGTAAGCGTTTATAGGTAAACATCCCTCTGTGGGTGTTTATGTTCAGGTACTTCTGTGAAGCTTTATCCATTAGCACTTGCTGATATGAGTGACTCATGTCCAGTTTTGTAAACTGTTGCCCTCCAGTTAACGTTGAAAGCAAATCCTCCACTTTGGGTATGGGGTACTGCTCCAGTGAGGAAACTCTATTTACAGTCAGCTTATAGTCACTGCATAATCTGATTGAACCATTTGGTTTTAGCATGGGAACAACTGGTGCTGCCCACTCAGAAAACTTGACAGGTACCATTATATCCTCTTCTAAGAGTCTGTCAATTTCCACATCCACTTTAGGTTTCATGGCAAATGGAACTGATCTTGGCCTATAGAATCTGGGAGTAGCATCAGCAGCAACATTAATGGTAGCTTGGACCCCTTTTAATGTCATAGATAATAAACAGCAAGGTGTTTAGTCCCAGGGTCCTTAGCTTAGTGATGAGCTTTGAGGGCACTATGGTGTTGAACGCTGAGCTGTAGTCAATGAACAGCATTCTCACGTTGGTGTTCCTTTTGTCTAGGTGGGAAAGGACAGTGTGGAGTGCAATAGAGATTGTGTCATCTGTGGATCTGTATGCAAATTGGAGTGGGTCTAGAGTTTCTGGGATGATGGTGTTGATGTGAGCCATTACCAGCCTTTCAAAGCACAAAATGGCTAGAGTCGTGAGTGCTACAAGTTAGTAGTCATTTAGGCAGGTAACCTTTGCGTTCATGGACACAGGGACTATGGTGGACTGCTTGAAACATGTAGGTTTTACAGACTCGGTCAGAGACCGGTTGAAAATGTCAGTGAACTTGCCAGTTTGTCAGTGCATGCTCTGAGTACATGTCCTGGGAGTGCGTCTGGCCCTGCCGCCTTGTGAATGTTTACCTGTTTAAAACCTCCTGGCGTCTCAACTGGCCAATTGCCAGAGGAAATGCCAGATTCAAATAAAATGCTATAAAATTCAAACTTTCATTAAATCACACATGTAAGATACTCAATTAAAGCTACACTCGTTGTGAATCCAGCCAACATGTCAGATTTTAAAAATGCTTTTTGGCAAAAGCATAAGAAGCTATTATCTGATAGCCTGCATCCATCTGCACCAGCAGTAAACAATGGAGCTAGCGTAGCAGGCGCTACACAAACGCTGAAATAAAATATAAGATATGCATTACCTTTGACAAGCTTCTTTTGTTGGCACTCCAATATGTCCCATAAACATCACAATTGGTTCTTTTGTTTGATTAATTCCATCCATATATATATCGAAAATGTCCATTTATAAAGCGCGTTTGATCCAGAAAAAAAACAGCTTACCAAAACACAACGTCACTACAAAATATTTCAAAAGTTGCCTATAAACTTTGCCAAAATATTTCAAACTACTTTTGTAATACAACGTTAGGTATTTTTAAACGTTAATAATCGATCAAATTGTAAACGGGGCAATCTGTATTCAATACAGGAACGAAACCAAAGCAGTACTGCTGTTCACTACGGAGAGTGTGATGCTTGCCTCGAAGCGTGAATAGAGGTCATTTAGCTCGCCTGGTAGGTTCGTGGCACTGAGCAGCTCGTGGCTGGGCTTCCCTTTGTAGTCTGTAATAGTTTGCAAGCTCTGCCACGTCCGAGAAGCGTTAGAGTTGATGTTGTAGGATTCAATCTTAGTCCTGTATTGATGCTTTGCCTGTTTGATGGTTCGTCGGAGGGAAAAGTGGTATTTCTTATAAGTGTCCAGGTTAGAGTCCCGCTCCTTGAAAGCAGCAGATCTACCCTTTAGCTCAGTGCTGATGCTGCCTGCAATCCATGGCTTCTGGTTGGGGTATGTACATACGGTCACTGTGGGGACAGTGACTGATGTGTTATACTCCTCAATGCCATCAGATGAATCCCGGAACATACTCCAGTCTGTGCTAGCAAAACAGTCCTGTAGCTTAGCATCTGCGTCATCTGACCGTATTGAGCGAGTTGCTGGTACTTCCTGCTTTAATTTTTGCTCGTAAGCAGGAATCAGGAGGATATAATTAGGGTCAGATTTACCAAGGGAGAGCTTTGTATGGGTCTGTGTGTGTAAAGGTGGTCTAGAGTTGTATTTCCTCTGATTGAACATGTTACATGCTGTTAGAAATGATGTAAAACAGATTTAAGTTTTCCTGCATTAAAGTCCCCGGCCACTAGGAACGCTGCCTCTGGATAAAGGTTTTCTTGATTGCGTATGGCCTTAACCAGCTCATTCAAAAAGCCTATTCAAAAAAATGTGGAACTAAGAAATGATATAGACCTTGGTTCACTCCAGACTTGACTGCCCTTGACCAGCACAAAAACATCCTGTGGCGTTCTGCATTAGCATCGAATAGCCCCCGCGATATGCAACTTTTCAGGGAAGTCAGGAACCAATATACAGTGGGGCAAAAAAAAGTATTTAGTCAGCCATCAATTGTGCAAGGCCTGTAATTTTCATCATAGGTACACTTCAACTATGACAGACAAAATGAGAAAAAATATCCAGAAAATCACATTGTAGGATTTTTATGAATTTATTTGCAAATTATGGTGGAAAATAAGTATTTGGTCAATAACAAAAGTTTGTCTCAATACTTTGTTATATACCCTTTGTTGGCAATGACAGAGGTCAAATGTTTTCTGTAAGTCTTCACAAGGTTTTCACACACTGTTGCTGGTATTTTGGCCCATTCCTCCAAGCAGATCTCCTCTAGAGCAGTGATGTTTTGGGGCTGTTGCTGGGAAACACGGACTTTCAACTCCCTCCAAAGATGTTCTATGCGTCTGAGATCTGGAGACTGGCTAGGCCACTCTAGGACCTTGAAATGCTTCTTACGAAGCCACTCCTTCGTTGCCCGGGCGGTGTGTTTGGGATCATTGTCATGCTGAAAGACCCAGCCACGTTTCATCTTTAATGCCCTTGCTGATGGAAGGAGGTTTTCACTCAAAATCTCACGATACATGGCCCCATTCATTCTTTCCTTTACACGGATCAGTCATCCTGGTCCCTTTGCAGAATAACAGCCCCAAAGCATGATGTTTCCACACCCATGCTTCACAGTAGGCATGGTTTTCTTTTGATGCAACTCAGCATTCTTTGTCCTCCTAACACGACGAGTTGAGTTTTTACCAAAAAGTGATATTTTTGTTTCATCTGACCATATGACATTCTCCCTATCTTCTTCTGGATCATCCAAATGCTCTCTAGCAAACTTCAGACGGGCCTGGACATGTACTGGCTTAAGCAGGGGGACACATCTGGCACTGCAGGATTTGAGTCCCTGGCGGCGTAGTGTGTTACTGATGGTAGGCTTTGTTACTTTGGTCCCAGCTCTCTGCAGGTCATTCTAGTACTTCCGGCGCCGACAGAGATGGCCGCCTCCCTTCGCGTTCCTAGGAAACTATGCAGTTTTTTGTTTTTTTACGGGTTATTTCTTACATTGGTACCCCAGGTCATCTTAGGTTTCATTACATACAGTCGAGAAGAACTACTGAATATAAGAGCAGCGTCAACTCACCATCAGTACGACCAAGAATATTACTTTCGCGAAGCGGATCCTGTGTTCTGCCTTTCACCCAGGACAACGGAATGGATCCCAGCCGGCGCCCCAAAAAAACGACTTTGTAAAAGGGGGAAACGAAGCGGTCTTCTGGTCAGGCTCCGGAGACGGGCACATCGCGCGCCACTCCCTAGCATTCTACTCGCCTATGTCCAGTCTCTTGACAACAAGGTTGATGAAATCCGAGCAAGGGTAGCATTCCAGAGGGACAACAGAGACTGTAACGTTCTTTGCTTCACGGAAACATGGCTCACTGGAGAGACGCTATCGGAGTCGGTGCAGCCAGCTGGTTTCTCCACACATCGCGCCGACAGAAACAAACATCTTTCTGGTAAGAAGAGGGGTGGGGGCGTATGCTTCATGGTTAACGAGACGTGGTGTGGCCACAACAACATACAGGAACTCAAGTCCTTCTGTTCACCTGATTTAGAATTCCTCACAATCAAATGTCGACCGCATTTTCTACCAAGAGAATTCTCTTCGATTATAATCACAGCCGTATATATTCCCCCCCAAGCAGACACATCGATGGCTCTGAACAAACTTTATTTGACTCTTTGCAAACTGGAATCCATATATCCTGTGGCTGCATTCATTGTAGCTGGGGATTTTAACAAGGCTAATCTGAAAACAAGACTCTCTAAATTGTATCAGCATATCGATTGCGCAACCAGGGCTGGAAAAACCTTGGATCATTGCTATTCTAACTTCCGCGACGCATATAAGGCCCTGCCCCGCTCTCCTTTTGGAAAAGCTGACCACGACTCCATTTTGTTGATCCCTGCCTACAGACAGAAACTAAAACAAGAAGCTCCCGCGCTGAGGTTTGTTCAACGCTGGTCCGACCAATCTGATTCCACGCTCCAAGACTGCTTCCATCACGTGGACTGGGATATGTTTCGTATTGCATCAAACAACAACATTGACGAATACGCTGATTTGGTGAGCGAGTTCATTAGAACGTGCGTTGAAGATGTCGTTCCCATAGCAACGATTAAAACATTACCAAACCAGAAACCGTGGATTGATGGCAGCATTTGCGTGAAACTGAAAGCGCGAACCACTGCGTTTATTCAGGGCAAGGTGACCGGAAACATGACCGAATACAAACAGTGTAGCTATTCCCTCCGCAAGGCAATCAAACAAGCTAAGCGTCAGTATAGAGACAAGTAGAATCTCAATTCAACAGCTCAGACACAAGAGGTATGTGGCAGGGTCTACAGTCAATCACGGATTACAAAAAGAAAACCAGCCCCGTCATGGACCATGATGTCTTGCTCCCAGGCAGACTACATTTTTTGCCCTCTTTGAGGACAATACAGTGCCACTGACACGGCCTGCAACCAAAACATGCGGACTCTCCTTCACTGCAGCCAACGTGAGGAAAACATTTAAATGTGTTAACCCTCGCAAGGCTGCAGGCCCAGACGGCATCCCCAGCCGCGCCCTCAGAGCATGCGCAGACCAGCTGGCTGGTGTGTTTACGGACATATTCAATCAATCCCTATCCCAGTCTGTTGTTCCCACATGCTTCAAGAGGGCCACCATTGTTCCTGTTCCCAAGAAAGCTAAGGTAACTGAGCTAAACGACTACCGCCCCATAGCACTCACTTCAGTCATCATGAAGTGCTTTGAGAGACTAGTCAAGGACCATATCACCTCCACCCTACCTGACACCCTAGACCCACTCCAATTTGCTTACCGCCCAAATAGGTCCACAGACGATGCAATCTCAACCACACTGCACACTACCCTAACCCATCTGGACAAGAGGAATACCTATGTGAGAATGCTGTTCATCGACTACAGCTCGGCATTTAACACCATAGTGCCCTCCAAGCTCGTCATCAAGCTCGAGACCCTGGGTCTCGACCCCGCCCTGTGCAACTGGGTACTGGACTTCCTGACGGGCCGCCCCCAGGTGGTGAGGGTAGGCAACAACATCAAGTTTGCAGACGATACAACAGTGGTAGGCTTGATTACCAACAACGACGAGACGGCCTACAGGGAGGAGGTGAGGGCCCTCGGAGTGTGGTGTCAGGAAAATAACCTCACACTCAACATCAACAAAACTAAGGAGATGATTGTGGACTTCAGGAAACAGCAGAGGGAACACCCCCCCATCCACATCGATGGAACAGTAGTGGAGAGGGTAGTAAGTTTTAAGTTCCTCGGCGTACACATCACAGACAAACTGAATTGGTCCACCCACACAGACAGCATGGTGAAGAAGGCGCAGCAGCGCCTCTTCAACCTCAGGAGGCTGAAGAAAAAGCACTCACAAACTTCTACAGATACACAATCGAGAGCATCCTGTCGGGCTGTATCACCGCCTGGTACGGCAACTGCTCCGCCCACAACCGTAAGGCTCTCCAGAGGGTAGTGAGGTCTGCACAACGCATCACCGGGGGCAAACTACCTGCCCTCCAGGACACCTACACCACCCGATGTCATAGGAAGGCCATAGAGATCATCAAGGACAACAACCACCCGAGCCACTACCTGTTCACCCCGCTATCATCCAGAAGGCGAGGTCAGTACAGGTGCATCAAAGCTGGGACCGAGAGACTGAAAAACAGCTTCTATCTCAAGGCCATCAGACTGTTAAACAGCCACCACTAACATTGAGTGGCTGCTGCCAACACACCGACTCAACTCCAGCAACTTTAATAATGGGAATTGATGGGAAATGATGGAAAATATATCACTAGCCACTTTAAACAATGCTACCTAATATAATGTTTACATACCCTACATTATTCATCTCATATGCATACGTATATACTGTACTCTATATCATCTACTGCATCTTTATGTAATACATGTATCACTAGCCACTTTAACTATGCCACTTTGTTTACATACTCATCTCATATGTATATACTGTACTCAATACCATCTACTGTATCTTGCCTATGCCGCTCTGTACCATCACTCATTCATATATCTTTATGTACATATTCTTTATCCCCTTACACTTGTGTCTATAAGGTCGTAGTTTTGGAATTGTTAGCTAGATTACTTGTTGGTTATTACTGCATTGTCGCAACTAGAAGCACAAGCATTTCGCTACACTCGCATTAACATCTGCTAACCATGTGTATGTGACAAATACAAGTTAATTTGATTTGATTTGATTTGATTTGATTTAGGTCCCCCTGTGTGGTTCTGGGATTTTTGCTCACCGTTCTTGTGATCATTTTGACCCCACGGGGTGAGATCTTGCGTGAAGCCTCAGATCGAGGGAGATTATCAGTGGTCTTATATGTCTTCCATTTCCTAATAATTGCTCCCACATTTGATTTCTTCAAACCAAGCTGCTTACCTATTGCAGATTCAGTCTTCCCACCCTGGTGCAGGTCTACAAATACTTTTTTGCCCCACTGTACTCAGTCAGTTAGGAAAGCTAAGGCTAGTTTTTCAAACAGATATTTGCTTCCTGTAGGACTAATTCCAAAACGTTTTGGGACATGGTAAAGTCCATGGAGCTGCCCACTGCATTGAGGATAGGAAACACTGTCACCACTGATAAATATACAATAATCGATAATTTCAATAAGCATTTCTCCACGGCTGGCTATGCTTTCCACCTGGCTGCCCCTATCCTGGCCAACATCCCAGCACCTCCTGCAGCAACTTGCCCCCCCACACACACACACACATTCACCTTCACTCAAACCCAGACTGCAGATGTTCTGAAAGAACTGCAAAATCGGATTCCCCACAAATCAGCTGGGCTAGACAATCTGGACCCTCTCTTTCTAAAATGATCAGCCGAAATGTTGCAACCCCTATTACTAGCCTATTCAACCTCTCTTTCGTATTGTCTGAGATTTGTCTGAGATCCCCAAAGATTGGAAAGCCGCCGTGGTCATCCCACTCTTTAAAGGGGGAGACACTGTAGACCCAAACTGTTATAGACCTATATCCATCCTGCCCTTCCGTTCTAAAGTCTTCGAAAGCCAAGTTAATAAACAGATGACCGAACATTTCGAATCCCACCGTACCTTCTCCACTATGAAATCTTGTTACCGAGCTGGACATGGGTGCACCTCAGCCACACTCAAGGTCCTAAACAATATCATAACCGGCATCGATAAAAGACAGTACTGTGCAGCCGTCTTCATCGACCTGGCCAAGGCTTTCGACTCTGTCAATCATCGCATTCTTATCAGCAGACTCTATAGTCTTGGCTTGTCAAATGACTGCCTCACCTGGTTCACCAACTACTCCTCAGATAGAGTTCAGTGTGTCAAATCAGAGGGCCTATTGTCCGGACCTCTGGCAGTCTCTATCTATCTATCTTTTCTCTGTATATATCAATGATGTCACTCTTGCTGCTGGTGATTCTCTTACCCACCTCTACGCAGACGACACCATTCTGTATACATCTGGCCCTTCTTTGGACACTGTGCTAACTAACCTCCAAACAAGCTTCAACGCCATACAACACTCCTTCCGTGGCCTCCAACTGCTTTTAAATGCTAGTAAAACTAAGTGCATTGTCATGTCTCTGGCTAAGCCGGATTAAGTGATATGATATGCTATTCTATAAAATAATTTCTGTAATTAATATTACCTGATTAAGCTAATCAGGTAAATGTAATTATCTAGAAAGTCAGGGCACCACGAAATAATGTTTATAGAGCTGTTATCTTCCGAATAAACTCTTAAGGACCTGGTAATCTTTTACCTCAATAGCAGTCAATATTTAATCGTCACCTTATTTAGTCTCATCTAAAAGTTGTAAATTCTTGGTTATCCTCATGAACCCTGGCTAACAAGTTGAATCAGCAATACAAAATTTGGTTTAATTATTTATTTACGAAATACTTAAATAATCACACAGAATTACATCTACACTGAATGGATCATATATTGATTACAAATGATTTCATAAAAGAAAACGTCCCTAGTGGACGGAACAGATATGACGGCTGGTTACACAAAGAAAGGGGGTTGGGTTTTGAATGAAAGAGTGTGAAGACAGATTAACAAAGGGAGAAGCTATGCTATCGTAAATACAGTTCCATATGCATTCTAAATTACCGACCATTTGAAAAAGGAAAATGCAATAAATATTTACTCTGAGCTGCGCTTCGATCGGTTGGTCGTAAATGGAAGGCCGGGTTGTCCTTTGAAGAATGTCTGGTGGTAGAACGTATTCTTGGTAGTGCCGTCGTTGTGTGGCAGAACAGATTCTATGTCCGTCCTCTCCTAGCCCACGTCTATAGTTGTTGCTCTAACACAACGGCTAGGAGGTATCACTTCTTTAGTGAATAAGAGTTCAAAGTTTTACCAAGTTGCCATACTTTAAGCTTGTGCTATATTCTGGCTGGTATAGTTGACATTCATCCTTTCGGCGTGTCGATCGTCACCTTCACATTGAAATTCAATGCTAATTTTGTTAGGTTCTTGCTGAGGTTGGCTTAGTTCTGTCGGTGGTCTTTGTCCTTTCAACGTGGGGACCTCAAGTCCTCACGTCTTTTGAACAGTAAGTTGAATTTTTGTCAACGGATTTATATAGTGTTGAAAGAAGGGCGTGTTTCATAGTTTACAACCCATGTCTGTTCACTTGGGCGGGGCCTCTGAGTGAGCAGAGTTTCTCTACGACAAACCATTCTCTCATTTAAGAAGCTAAAATTACATTTAATCTTTTCACAAATAGTTTCATATTTAAACATTTAAATTGCACAACAATTCCATGTGAATCTGATAACTAGAATGTGTAGATTTTCCAAGATACAGTTTATGTCATCCTATCATCATTAATCATGTCTCAGATGCCAAATGATCTGACATCATATTCATTAAGTACCAACGCATATTTTCAACTGGTTGGATTACCAAAATATGATTCCGTTTCCCACCTTTTGATGATCCCAGAATCTCTAGGGCTTTTCAAGAGTCAACTCTATAGAGTAGAGAGAGAGAAATGGGGGGGAGGTATATTGCTCAGATAGCTGATGCTTAAAGTTAGTGAGGGAGATATAAGTCTCCAACTTCAGCAATTTTTGCAATTCGTTCCAGTCATTGGCAGCAGAGAACTGGAAGGAAAGGCGGCCAAAGCAGGTGTTGGCTTTGGGGATGACCAGTGAGATATACCTGCTGGAGCGTGTGCTATGGGTGGGTGTTGTTATGGTGACCAGTGAGCTGAGATAAGGTGGAGCTTTACCTAGCAGAGTCTTATAGATGACCTGGAGCCAGTGGGTCTGGCGACGAATATGTAGCGAGGGCCAGCTGACGACAGCATACAGGTCGCAGTGGTGGGTGGTATATGGGGCTTTGGTGACAAAACGGATGGCACTGTGATAGACTACATCCAGTTTGCTGAGTAGAGTGTTGGAGACTATTTTGTAAATAACATCACCAAAGTCGAGGATTGGTAGGATAGTCAGTTTTACGAGGGTATGTTTGGCATCGTGAGTGAAGGAGGCTTTGTTGCGAAATAGGAAGCCGATTCTAGATTTATTTTGGGATTGGAGATGTTTAATGAGTCTGGAAGGAGAGTTTACAGTCTAACCAGACACCTAGGTGTTTGTAGTTGGCCACATATTCTAAGTCAGAACCGTCCAGAGTAGTGATGCTGGACAGGTGGGCGGGTGCGGGCATCGTTCAGCCACGACTCGGTGAAATATAAGATATTACAGTTTTTAATGTCCCATTTGTAGGATAGTCTCGATTGGTTTGGAGCCCGTAAAATGGCTGCCACCCCCTCCGGCAGCATTGCAGATCTTATGTTATATTTGCATTTAACCCCCTGACTGAATTTGTTATTTAGGACTTATTTTGAATTATTCTATCCAGACTCTCATCATGTACAGTATATCTTAACGTCAATCATAATGGATCACATTCATTGGACATTCGGGTTTATCTAGAGACTTTTCTTTCTCATATGTTGTGTGGTTGCTGTGATGTTCACACACAACCCTCTCAGGCGGGAGGAGGGGGACTCAATCGGGGTCTCAATTTACTGTTGAGAGTTGGCATGGTAGAATACACAATGTGTGCATCTATAGTTTTTCTGTTGTTTTGACAGTCACTAAATTAGCCATGTCTATTAACAGTGTTTAGGTTGGTAAATTAGTCTCGCCAGTTATCTAAACTTGTAGTAATCATGGCTGAATACCGACCAGGCACACAGGGCACATAACCAGGGGCCCTGACCTCCAGGGGGCCCCCATTGATTTTGTTAGTTACTCTCACTCAGATATCATTAACATAGCAGAAGTCATGGCAAAATGTGTTGTAATGGCTTTAAAACTGCAATCATTTCATTCCACACCAAATGGGTAGATTTGCAGGAAATTATCTTTAAAACAGGGGGGACCAAATCTCGCTTATGGCCTCTAAAAGGCTAAAACCAGCCCTGCTCTCGGGTCTTCACCTCTCCTCTACTGATAGAGAGAGGAGGGAGAGCGAGAGAGCGATAGATACTTATCACAGTGGGAGGCAGTTCCTTGTTGAGAAATATCCCAAAACAGCTTCATGTGTTAGCTGCAGAGTTAGAGCATTGTCCTTAGCTAGCTAGATATGTTGTGCTAGCTAGTGAATATGTTAACGCTATGTGCTAGCACTGGCAGTATGGGATTATGGAGAGTGAATTAAAGTGTTTCTTCGTCATCTTGCTAGGTAGTTATGTAGCTGTGGCCATATGGCTAGTATCAACAAGAGCTTTCTACAAAATAGCAGCTTTAGCACAGTTAGCATGGATTCCAGACCATAAACAACACTCACGGATATGCACTGCCAAACAACGCTACTGCCACCTTCTGGTTTGGAGTATTTTAACAAGGCTGAGTGGCTGACGACTTTCAAGGTCTTTGCTGTGTGAACACAAAATAGATTGACTGCCGAAACTCTGGTCAGAGGTGCTAAGTACTGTCAGCAGGCAAATGTTGGACAATCCTACCGCTGTGTCTGAGCTTTTAGAGAGAAAAGAGCCTCTCCATGGACTCTCCCACTAGCCAGCTGATGAAAGGAAAGAGGGAAGAAAGGAGAGATGAGGGGGGTTTAATTTGGCTTTCACTGACTTGCTAATGTGGTTGTGGGGGCAGCAGCATGCACCGCTCCTGGCTGGCTGGCTGAGGCCTCACTTGGACACCAGATGGGAGGCAGGGCTAGTCCTGCTGGGCCTCTAAGAGGAGGAGAGGGGGGACATAGAGAAAGGGTAGCAGGGGGTTATGGAGGTGTTGGGTTTGAAATGTTAAAGTGGCCACGGGCCTTGCCCGGGCTGAAGGTTGGGGATGTGTCTGGACCATGGAAAGGATGACTGTAATATTGTGTCCCTCAATCACTATAAGCTGTTTAGCAGTTCTGTATGGCTGTATAGTATAAGCCCTAGGTTCTGTATAGATATATAGTGTATGCCCTAGGTTCTGTATAGATATATAGTGTATGCCCTAGGGGTGTTGCAATGCAAAGGAGGGCTCCTGACATTTTGTGGAGAGTTACTAAAAGGAGAAGTGTGGCTCAGATGCAGCAGTGGAACAGATCGGGTGGGGGTGTTGTTGAGAAATATCCAAATTGATGGTCACGCAAATTAAAGTTTTAAACGTGTGCTGACCGAGGTTATAATTATACTCTGATTCCTGTTGAAAAAGAGGCAATCTGTGGGCAAGATGGATGTACCAATCCCAAATTTCCCTTTTAAGCTTTCTTCATTAGATTGAACTGCTGAACCAAAGTCATTTTGAAGTAGTGATCATAATGATCATTAAGTATTTGTATTTGTATTAATTATGGATTATAGTAGTAGTAGTAGTAGTAGTAGGTGTATTGTAGTAGTATTTGTATTTATTATGGATCCCTATTAGCTACTGCCAGGGGTCCAGCAAAATGAAGGTAGTTATACAATTTTAAAAACATTACAATACATTCACAACAGTGTGTGCCCTCAGGCCTCTACTCTACTACCACATATCTACAACACAAAATCCATGTGTACTTGTGTGTATACTGCGTATGTAATAATTTATGTGTGTATGCATGTGTCCGTGCCTATGTTTGTGTTGCTTCACAGTCCCCGCTGTTCCATAAGGTGTATTTTTATCTGTTTTTTAAATCTAATTTTACTGCTTGCATGAGTTACTTGATGTGGAATAGAGTTCCATGCAGTCATGGCTATATGTAGTGTTGTGCACCTCCCATCGTCTGTTCTGGACTTGGGGACTGTGAAGAGACCTCTGGACCTCTGGACCTCTATCCACATCGACGGGACAATAGTGGAGAGGGTAGTAAGTTAAGTTCCTCGGCGTACACATCACGGACAAACTGAATTGGTCCAGCCACACAGACAGCATGGTGAAGAAGGCGCAGCAGCGCTGAAGAAATTGGGCTTGTCACCAAAAGCACTCACAGACTTTTACAGATGCACAATCGAGAGCATCCTGTCGGGCTGTATCACCGCCTGGTACGGCAACTTCTCCGCCCACAACCGTAAGGCTCTCCAGAAGGTAGTGAGGTCTGCACAACGCATCACCGGGGGCAAACTACATCACCGGGGGCAAACCACTTCAAGCCAGGAGAGATTGACATGCGTATTATTAATGTTAGCTCTCTGTGTACATCCAATGGCCAGACGTGCTGCCCTGTTCTGAGATAATTGCAATTTTCCTAAGTCCCTCTTTGAGGCACCTGACCACATGATTGAACAGTGGTGCAGGTGCGACAAAACTAGGTCCTGTAGGCCCTGCCTTGTTGATAGTGCTGTTAAAAAGGCAGAGCAGCGCTTTATTATGGACAGACTTCTCCCCATCTAAGATACTGTATCAATATGGTTTGACTCTGACAGTTTACAACCCAGGGTTACTCCAAGCAGTTTAATAATCTCAACTTGCTCAATTTCCAGATAATTTATTTTAATATTTAGTTGAGTTTTAGGGTTTAGTGAAGGATTTGTCCAAAATACAACGCTTTTCGTTTTTTTCATTTTTATATTTAGGACTAACTTATTCCCTGCCACCCATTCTGAAACTAACTGCAGATCTTTGTTAAGTGTTGCAATTATTTCTGTTGGTGTAGTGGCTGATAGTGTTGAGTCATCTGCATACATAGGCACACTGGCTTTACTCAAAGCCAGTGGCATGTCGTTAGTAAAGATTGAAGTAAGGGGCCTAGACAGCTGCCCTGGGGAATTCTTGATTCTACCTGGATTATGTTGGAGAAGCTTCCATTAAAATACACACTCCGGCAAACCATTTCTTCAGGACAATTAAAGATGGTCTAAAATGTAGCAGTATGTAGGGAATGAGACACTATCAATGTGATAAAATCTAATCACCCAAATCCTTGCTATGCATATCAGTAGATATTTTGTTAGATTTCTCCACAATATAGCAGGGGGTGTAAAGCCATAACACATATGTTTTTCCAGCAGCAGACTATGATTGATAATGTCAAAAGCCGCAAGGAAGTCTAACAAAACATCCCCCTCAATTTTTTGTCATCAATTTCTCTCAGCCAATAATCAGTAATTTGTCTAAGTGCTGTGCTTGTTGAATGTCCTTCCCTATAAGCGAGCTGAATATTTGTTGTCAGTTTGTTTACTGTAAAATAGCATTGTATCTGGTCAAACACCATTTTTTCCAAAACTTTACTTAGGGTTGGTTAACAGGCTGATTGGTCAGCTATTTGAGTCAGTAAAGGGAACTTTACTATTCTTAGGTAGCAGAATTACTTTTGCTTCCCTCCATACTTGAGGGCACACACTTTCTAGTAGGCTTACATTGAAGATATGGCAAATAAGAAAAGTAATATCATTCTCTATTATCCTCAGTCATTTTCCATCGAAGTTGTCAGACTCCAGTGGTTTGTCTTAGTTGATAGACAACAATAATTTGTTTCACTTCTTCCACACTCACTTTACGAAATTCAAAATTACAATGCTTGTCTTTCATAATTTGGTCAGATATACTTGGATGTGTAGTGCCAGCGTTTGTTGCTGGCATGTCATGCTTAAGTTTGCTACACTTGCCAATGAAGAAATAATTAAAGTAGTTGCCAATATCTTTGGGTTTTGTGATGAATAAGCGATCTGATCCAAAATGCCATTCAAAGCTTTTTGCTATCATTCTTTGTCATTTATCTCTGTTTCCTAGTGTAGTTCTGTCATCTTTTTTATTCAGTTTAGTCACATGATTTATCAATTTGCAGTACGTTTGCCATTCGGTTGTGCAGCCTGACTTATTTGCCTTTCCTTTTGCCTCATCCCTCTCAACCATACAATTTTTCAATTCCTCATCAATCCACAGGGATTTAACTGCTTTTACAGTCATGTTCTTAATGGGTGCATGCGTATTAGTAACTGGGATAAGCAATTTCATAAATGTGTCAAGGCAGTGTCTGGTTGCTTTTCATTAAACACCATGGACCAACAAATATTATTTACATCAACAACATAGGAATCACTACAAAACGTGTTGTACGACCTCTGTATTAGACCCAGCCTGTGGAACTTTGGTTTTCCTAGATATGGCTACTATATTGTGATTACTACATCAGATGGATTTGGATACTGCTTTAAAGCAAATTTCAGCAGCATTAGTAAAGATGTGATCAATACATGTTGATGATTTAATTGCTGTGGTGTTCGTAACTACCCTGGAAGGTTGACAAATAACCTAAACCAGGTTGCAGGCAGTTACAGTTTGAAGCTTTCTCTTGAGTGGGCAGCCTGATGAAAGCCAGTCAATATTTAAATCGCCCAGAAAATATACCTCTCTGTTGACATCACATACATTATAAAGTATTTCACACATATTATCCAGATAGACTGTTAGCACTTAGTGGTCTAAAGCAGCTTCCCACCAGAATGGGCTTTAGGTGAGGCAGAAGAACCAGTAACCATATTACTTCAACAGTATTTACCATGAGATCCTCTCTAAGCATTAAAATAATGTGGTCCTGAATAAAAACAGCCACACCTCCACCTTTGGCATTTCTGTATTTCTTATAGCTCTTATAACCATGTATTGATACCACTATTTCATCAAAGGTATTATCTAAGTGAGTTTCAGAGATTGTCAGAATATGAAGGTCATCTTTTACCAGCAAATTATTAATTTCATGAACCTAGTTTCTTAAGCTGCATATGTAAACGTGGGCTATTTTTAACACTTTTCTGGGATCCTTGATTGATTTTATTGCTTTACTGGGAAGCTTAGCAGAGGTAGACATGTGCAATTTATTTATGTTAGTGCAGGGTGAGCTGCACACAGTGGACTTCCTACTAGGGCACACCGCCTCAGTGCTAACAGTATAACTCTGGTTCTTAGGCACATGATTACTGCATACAATAGCTGTGGGATCAGCAGAGGCATTCAGGGCAGTAAGAGGGACATACATTAGGTTACTTACATTGTGTCTTCCAATGCCTCTGTGTACAGTCTCTTTTTGAAAGTATTCAGACCCCTTAACTTTTTCCACATGTTGTTACATTACAGCCTTATTCTAAAATGTATTAAATAAAAAAGTAATCAGTCATCTACACACAATACCCCATCATGACAAAGCAAAAACTGTTTTTTAGACATTTTTACAAATGCATTAAAAATGTTAAAATTAAAAACATTTTTTACTTAAGTATTTAGACCCTTTGCTATGAGACTTGAAATTGAGCTCAGGTGCATCCTGTATTCATTGATCATCCTTGAGATGTTTCTACAACTTGATTGGAGTCCACCTGTGGTAAATTTGGACATGATTTGGAAAGGCAGAAACGTGTCTATACATGGTCCCACAGTTGACAGTGCATTTCAGAGCAAAAACCAAGCCATGAGGTTGAAGGAATTGTCTGTAGAGCTCCGAGACAGGACTGTGTCAAGGCAAAGATTTCTGCAGCATTGAAGGTTTCCAAGAACAGTGGCCTCCATCATTCTTAAGTGGAAGAAGTTTGGAACCACCAAGACTCTCTCGAGCTTGCTGCCCGGCCAAATTGAACAATTGGGGGAGAAGGGCGTTGGCCAGGGAGGTTACCAAGAACCCGGTGGTCACTCTGACAGGGCTCTAGAGTTCCTCTGTGGAGATGGGAGAACATTCCAGAAAGACAACCATCTCTGCAATACTCCACCAATTAGGCCTTTGTTGTAGAGTGGCCAGACGGAAGCCAATCCTCAGTAAAAGGCACATGACAGCCCGCTTGGTTTGCCAAAAAGCTCTTCAAACAAAAGACTCTCAAACAAAACAAAAACATATTTTTCACCTTTATTTAACCAGGTAGGCTAGTTGAGAACAAGTTTTAAATTACAACTGCGACCTAGCCAAGATAAAGCAAAGCAGTGCGACACGAACAACAACAAAGTTACACATGGAATTAACAAACATACAGTCACTAACACAATAGAGAAAAAGTATATATATAGTGTGTGCAAATGAAGTAAGATAAGGGAGGAAGGCAATAAATAGGCCATAGTGGTGAAATAATTACAATTTAGCAATTAAACACTGGAGTGACAGATGTGCAAAAGATGAATGTGCAAGTAGAGATACTGGGGTGCAAATGAGCAAAAAATAAAAAATAAATAACAGTATGGGGATGAGGTAGTTGGATGGGCTTTTTACAGATGGGCTATGTACAGGTGCAGTGATCTGTGAGCTGCTCTGGTAGCTGGTGCTTAAAGTTAATGAGGGAGATATGGTTCTCCAGCTTCAGTGAGTTTTGCAATTTGTTCCAGTCATTGGCAGCAGAGAACTGGAAGGAAAGGCGGCCAAAGCAGGAATTGGCTTTGAGGGTGACCAGTGAAATATACCTGCTGGAGTACGTGCTACGGGTGGGTGCTGCTATGGTGACCAGTGAGCTGAGATAAGCCGTGGTGTCACGCACTGACCATAGTTTGCTTGTATGTTTTGTGTGATCTGAGTGGGCATTCTATGTTGTATATCTAGTTTGTCTGTTTCTGTGTTTGGCCTGATATGGTTCTCAATCAGAGGCAGATGTTAGTCATTGTCTCTGATTGGGAACCATATTTAGGTAGCCTGTTTTGCCATTGTGGGTTGTGGGTGATTGTCTATGTTATGTTGCTTGTTAGCACAGTGTTTGATTAGCGTCACGGTTGTCACTTTGTTGTTTTGTAGTGTTCAGTGTCTTCCATTAAAATGACAAACACTTACCACGCCGCATCTTGGTCCTCCTCTCTATCTCCACACGACATCCGTGACAGAATCACCCACCACAAAAGGACCAAGCGGTGTAGTAACGGGCAGCTTTACCTAGCAAAGACTTATAGATGACCTGGAGCCAGTGGGTTTGGCGACGAATATGTAGCGAGGGCCAGTCAACGAGAGCATACAGGTCGCAGTGGTGGGTAGTATATGGGGCTTTGGTGATCAAACGGATGGCACTGTGATAGACTGAATCCAATTTGCTGAGTAGAGTGTTGGAGGCTATTTTATAAATGACATCGCCGAAGTCAAGGATCAGCAGGGTTATGTTTGGAAGCATGAGTGAAGGATGCTTTGTTGCAAAATAGCCAGTTCTCAATTTAATTTTGGATTGAAGATGCTGATTGTGAGTCTAGAAGGAGAGTTTACAGTCTAACCAGACACCTAGGTATTTGTAGTTGTCCACATATTCTAGGTCAGAATCGTCCAGAGTAGTGATGCTGGACGGGCGGGCAGGTGCGTGCAGCGATCGGTTGAAGAGAATGCATGTAGTTTTACTTGCATTTTAAGAGCAGTTGGAGGCCACGGAAGGAGAGTTGTGTGGCATTGAAGCTCGTCTGGAGGTTTGTTAACACAGTGTTCCAAAGAAGGGCCAGAAGTATACAAAATGGTTTCATCTGTGTAAAGGTTGATCAGAGAATCATCAGCAGCAAGAGCGACATCATTGATGTATACAGAGAAAAGAGTTGGCCCGAGAATTAGACCTTGTTGAACCCCCATAGAGACTGCCAGAGATCCGGACAACAGGCCCTCCGATTTGACACACTGAACTCTACCAGAGAAGTAGTTGGTGAACCAGGTGAGGCAGTCATTTGAGAAACCAATGTTTTTGAGTCTGCCGATAAGAATGTGGTCATTGACAGTGTCGAAAGCTTTGGCCAGGTCGAGGAATAAAGCTGCATAGTATTGTCTCTTATCGATGGTGGTTATGATATAATTTTGGACCTTGAGGGTGGCTGAGGTGCACCAGCTCGGGAACCAGATTGCATAGCAGAGAAGGTACGGTGGGATTCGAAATGGTCGGTGATCTGTTTGTTAACTTGGCTTTCAGAGACCTTAGAAAGGCAGGGTAGGATAGATATAGGTCTGTAGCAGTTTGGGTCTAGAGTGCCTCCCCTTTTGAAGAGGGGGATGACCGCGGCAGCTTTCCAATCTTTGGGGATCTCAGACAACGACGAGACGGCCTACAGGGAGGAGGTGAGGGCCCTCGGAGTGTGGTGTCAGGAAAATAACCTGACATTCAATGTCAACAAAACAAAGGAGATGATCGTGGACTTCAGGAAACAGCAGAGGGAGCAGCCCCCTATCCACATCGACGGGACAGTAGTGTAGAAGGTGGAAAGTTTTAAGTTCCTCGGCGTACACATCACGGACATACTGAAATGGTCCACCCACACAGACAGCATGGTGAAGAAGGCGCAGCAGCGCCTCTTCAACCTCAGGAGGCTGAAGAAATTTGGCTTGTCACCAAAAGCACTCATAAACATTTACAGATGCACAATTGAGAGCATCCTGTCGGGCTGTATCACTGCCTGGTACAGCAACTGCTCCGCCCACAACCGTAAGGCTCTCCAGAGGGTAGTGAGGTCTGCACAACGCATCACCGGGGGCAAACTACCTGCCCTCCAGGACACCTACACCAACCGATGTCACAGGAAGGCCATACAGATCATCAAGGATAACAACTACCCGAGCCACTGCCTGTTCACCCCGTTATCATCCAGAAGGCGAGGTCAGTACAGGTGCATCAAAGCAGGGACATCAGACTGTTAAATAACCATCACTAACATTGAGTGGCTGCTGCCAACATACTGACTCATCTCTAACCACTTTAATAATGGAAAAATTGATGTAATAAATGTATCACTAGCCACTTTAAACAATGCCAATTTATTTAATGCTTACATACCCTACATTACTCATCTCATATGTATATACTGTACTCTATACCATCTACTGCATCTTGCCTATGCCGTTCGGTACATATTCTCATTCATTCCTTTACACTTGTGTGGACAGGTAGTTGTTGTGAAATTGTTAGGTTAGTTTACTTGTTAGATATTACTGCATGGTCGGAACTAGAAGCACAAGCATTTCGCTACAGTCACATTAACTTCATATGGCTGCAGGGGCAGTATTGAGTAGCTTGGATGAAAAGGTGCCCAATGTAAACAGCCAGCTCCTCAGTCTCAATTGCTAATATATGCATATTACTACTAGTATTGGATAGAAAACACTCTAAAGTTTCCAAAACTGTCAAAATATTGTCTGAGTATAACAGAACTGATATTGCAGGCAAAACCCTGAGGAAAATCAAAACAGGAAGTGGCTTCTATTTTGAAAACTCCATATTCCATAGCCTCCCTTTGCTGGCTTTAAAGGGATATGAACCAGGTTCCTTTTCCTATCGCTTCCTCAAGGTGTCAGTCTTTAGACATAGTTTCAGGCTTTTATTTTGAAAAATGAGCCAGAACGATAACATCGCGTCAAGTGGTCACATGAGTTTTGCCCAGGCAACAGAGTTTGGATAGGCATTGCTTCTCCCTCTCCTACCGTGAAAGACATTTGTGGTTGATATATTATTGATTATATATTTTAAAAACAACCTGAGGATTGATTATAAAAAACGTTTGACATGTTTCTGTGGACATTATGGAAACTATTTGGAATTTTTGTCTGCGTTGTCATGACAGCTCTTTCCTGTGGATTTCTGAACATAATGGGGCAAACAAATGGAGGTATTTTGGATATAAAAATAATCTTTATGGAACAAAAGGAACATTTGTTGTGTAACTGGGAGTCTCGTGAGTGAAAACATCCGAAGATCATCAAAGGTAAACGATTAATTTGATTGCTTTTCTGATTTGTGACCAAGCTTCCTGATGCTAAGTGTACTTAATGTTTTATCATTCGATCGATAAATTTACACAAACGCTTGGATTGCTTTCGCTGTAAAGCATAATTTCAAAATCTGACACGACAGGTGGATTAACAAAAGGCTAAGCTATGTTTTCCTATATTGGACTTGTGATTTCATGAATATAAATATTTGTAGTAATATTTATTGAATGTAGCGCTATGCTATTCAGCGGTTGTTGATGACACTTATCCCGATAGTGGGATTGCAGCCATAACAAGTTAACATCTGCTAACCATGTTTTTGTGACAAATAACATTTGATTTGATTTGAAGTGGCAACGGTGAGAGACTTGTTTCTAGAAAGGTGTATTTTTAAAAGTAGAAGCTCAAATTGTTTGGGCACAGACCTGAATAGTAAGACAGAACTCTGCAGGCTCTCTCTGCAGTAGATTACATCTCCGCCCTTTTTGGCAGTTCTATCTGGACGGAAAATGTTATAGTTAGGGATGGAAATTTCAGGGTTTTTGGTGGCCTTCCTAAGCCAGGATTCAGGCACAGCTAGGACATCCGGGTTGGCAGAGTATGCTAAAGCAGTGAATAAAACAAACTTAGGGAGGAAGTTTCTAATGTTAACATGCATGAAACCAAGGCTTTTACAGTTACAGAAGTCAACAAATGAGAGGTCCTGGGGAATGGGAGTGGAGCTAGGCACTGCAGGGCCTGAATTAACCTCTACATCATGCGGTTTCGTCGGCAGACCAGTCGTGATAGATCAGCAGGTGTCCATGTAGTAAAAGTGTGGGTAAAGTCCAGTGTGTGTGAATGTGTGGGTAGAGTTCAGTGAGTGTGTGAATGTGTAGATAGAGTCCAGTGTGTGTGTGAATGTGTGGTTAGAGTCCAGTGTGTGTGTGAATGTGTGGGTAGTGTCCAGTGAGTGTGTGAATGTGTTAGTAGAGTCCAGTGAGTGTGTGAATGTGTTAGTAGAGTCCAGTGAGTGTGTGAATGTGTGGGTAGAGTCCAGTGTGTGTGTGAATGTGTGGGTAGTGTCCAGTGATTGTGTGAATGTGTGGATAGAGTCCAGTGTGTGTGAATGTGTGGTTAGAGTCCAGTGTGTGTGTGAATGTGTGGATAGAGTCCAGTGTGTGTGGGGGTTTAGTCCAGTGTGTGTGTGAATGTGTTGGTAGAGTCCAGTGTGCGTTTGTGAATGTATGCGAAGAGTCCTGCGTGTGTGTGTATGTGTTAATGTTTGGGTAGAGTCCAGTGTGTGTGTGTGAATGTTTGGGTAGAGTCCAGTGTGTGTGGGTAGTGTCCAGTGTGTGTGAATGTGTGGGTAGTGTCCAGTGTGTGTGTGAATGTGTGGGTAGAGTCCAGTGTGTGTGTGAATGTGTGGGTAGAGTCCAGTGTGTGTGTGAATGTGTGGGTAAAGTCCAGTGTGTGTGTGTGAATGTATGGGAAAAGTCCAGTGTGTGTGGTAGAGTCCAGTGTGTGTGTGAATGTGTGGGTGGAGTCCAGTGCGTGTATGAATGTGTGGGTAGAGTCCAGTGTGTGTGGGAATGGGTGGGTAAAGTCCAGTGTGTGTGAATGTGTGGGTAGAGTCCAGTGTGTGTGTGTGAATGTGTGGGTAGAGTCCAGTGTGTGTGTGTGAATGTGTGGGTAGAGTCCAGTGTGTGTGTGTGAATGTGTGGGTAGAGTCCAGTGTGTGTGTGTGAATGTGTGGGTAGAGTCCAGTGTGTGTGTGTGAATGTGTGGGTAGAGTCCAGTGTGTGTGTGTGAATGTGTGGGTAGAGTCCAGTATGTGTGTGTGAATGTGTGGGTAGAGTCCAGTGTGTGTGTGTGGGTATAGCCCAGTGTGTGTTTGTGAATGTGTCGGTAGAGTCCAGTGCATGTGTGAATGTGTGGGTAGAATCCAGTGCATGTGTGAATGTGTGGGTAGAGTCCAATGTGTGTGTGGGTATAGTCCAGTGCATGTGTGAATGTGTGGGTAGAATCCAGTGCATGTGTGAATGTGTGGGTAGAGTCCAGTGTGTGTGGGGGTATAGTCCAGTGTGTGTGTGAATGTGTGGTTAGAGTCCAGTGTGTGTGTAAATGTGTGGGTGGAGTCCAGTGCGTGTATGAATGTGTGGGTAGAGTCCAGTGTGTGTGTGGGTATAGTCCAGTGCATGTGTGAATGTGTGGGTAGAGTCCAGTGTGTGTGTGGGTATAGTCCAGTGTGTGTGTGAATGTGTGGGTGGAGTCCAGTGCGTGTGAACGTGATGGTTGAGTCCAGTGAGTGTGTGAATGTGTGGATAGAGTCCAGTGTGTGTGTGTGAATGTGTGGTTAGAGTCCAGTGTGTGTGTGGGGTAGTGTCCAGTGTGTGTGTGAATGTGTGGATAGAGTCCAGTGTGTGTGTGAATGTGTGGATAGAGTCCAGTGTGTGTGTGAATGTGTGGAATGTGTGTGTGAATTTGTGGAGAGTCCAGTGTGTGTGTGTGAATGTGTGGGTAGAGTCCAGTGTGTGTGAATTTGTGGATAGAGTCCAGTGTGTGTGTGTGAATGTGTGGATAGAGTCCAGTGTGTGTGTGTGAATGTGTGGGTAGAGTCCAGTGTGTGTGTGAATTTGTGGGTAGTGTCCAGTGATTGTGTGAATGTGTGAGTAGATTCCAATGTGTGTGAATATGTGGGTAGAGTCCAGTGTGTGTGGGGGTATAGTCCAGTGTGTGTGTGAATGTGTGGTTAGAGTCCAGTGTGTGTGTAAATGTGTGGGTGGAGTCCAGTGCGTGTATGAATGTGTGGGTAGAGTCCAGTGTGTGTGTGGGTATAGTTCAGTGTGTGTGTGAATGTGTGGGTAGAGTCCAGTGTGTGTGTGAATGTGTGGGTGGAGTCCAGTGCGTGTGAACGTGATGGTTGAGTCCAGTGTGTGTGTGAATGTGTGGATAGAGTCCAGTGTGTTTGGGAATGGGTGGGTAAAATCCAGTGTGTGTGAATGTGTGGGTAGAGTCCAGTTTGTGTGAACGTGATGGTTGAGTCCAGTGTGTGTGTGAATGTGTGGATAGAGTGAGTCCAGTGTGTGTGTGTGGGTAGAGTTCAGTGAGTGTGTGAATGTGTGGATAGAGTCCAATGTGTGTGTGTGAATGTGTGGTTAGAGTCCAGTGTGTGTGTGTGGGTAGAGTCAAGTGTGTGTGTGTGAATGTGTGGGTAGAGTTCAGTGAGTGTGTGAATGTGTGGATAGAGTCCAGTGTGTGTGTGAATGTGTGGATAGAGTCCAATGTGTGTGTGTGAATGTGTGGTTAGAGTCCAGTGTGTGTGAATTTGTGGGTAGTGTCCAGTGATTGTGTGAATGTGTGGGTAGAGTCCAGTGTGTGTGTGAATGTGTGGGTAGAGTCCAGTAAGTGTGTGAATGTGTGGGTAGAGTCCAGTGTGTGTGTGAATGTGTGGGTAGAGTCCAGTGTGTGTGTGAATGTGTGGGTAGAGTCCAGTGTGTGTGAATGTGTGGGTAGAGTCCTGTGTGTGTGTGAATGTGTGGATAGAGTCCAATGTATGTGTGGGTTTAGTCCAGTGTGTGTTTGAATGTGTTGGTAGATTCCAGTGTGTGTGTGTGAGTGAATGTGTGGGTGGAGTCCAGTGCGTGTATGAATGTGTGGGTAGAGTCCAGTGTGTGTGTGAATGTGTGGGTAGTGTCCAGTGTGTGTTTGAATGTGTGGGTAGAGTCCAGTGTGTGTGAATGTGAGGGTAGAGTCCAGTGTGTGTGTGTGTGTGTGAATGTGTGGGTAGAGTCCAGTGTGTGTGTGAATGTGTGGGTAGAGTTCAGTGTGTGTTAATGTGTGGGAAAAGTCCAGTGTGTGTGTGAATGTGTGGGTGGAGTCCAGTGCGTGTGAATGTGAGGGTAGAGTCCAGTGTGTGTGTGTGTCTGTGAATGTGTGGGTAGAGTCCAATGTGTGTGTGAATGTGTGGGTAGAGTCCAGTGTGTGTGTGAATGTGTGAGTAGAGTCCAGTGTGTGGGTGGAGTCCAGTGTGTGTGTGAATGTGTGAGTAGAGTCCAGTGTGTGGGTGGAGTCCAGTGTGTGTGTGAATGTGTGGGTAGAGTCCAGTGTGTGTGTGAATGTGTGGGTAGAGCCCAGTGTGTTTGCATAGAGTCAATGCAGAAAAAAAGGTGTCAATGCAAATTTGTCTGGGTAGCTATTTGATGGGCTATTTCTCCGTCTTGTTAACAAGTTTTATGGCTCTTGGGGTAGAAGCTGGTCAGGGTCCTGTTGGCTCCATTGCTTGCCGGTACCAATGCACTCCCTCTCTCTCTCTCTCTCTCTTCACTGCCCCCCTCTCTCACTCTCTCTCTCTCTCTCTCACTGCCCCCCCTCTCTCGGTCTTTACTGTCTCCCCTCTCTCTCTCCCTCTCTCTCTTTACTGCCCCCTCTCTCTCTTTACTGCCCCCTCTCTCTCCCTCTCTTCACTGCCCCCTCTCTCGGTCTTTACTGTCTCCCCTCTCTCTCTCTTTACTGCCCCCTCTCTCTCCCTCTCTTTACTGCCCCCTCTCTCCCTCTCTTTACTGCCCCCTATCTCTCTCGCTCTTTACTGCCCCCTTTTCTCTCTTTACTGCCCCCTCTCGCTCTCGCGCTCTCTTTCTTTGCTGCCTCAGTCTCTCTCTCTCTACTGAACCTCTCGCTCTTTCTTTCTTTCTTTCTCTCTCTCTCCTGCCTCTCTCTCACTCTCTCTATTGCCTCTCTCTCTCTACTGCCCCTCTCTCTCTCTACCACCTCTCTCTCTCTACCACCTCTCTCTCTCTCTACCACCTCTCTCTCTCTACCACCTCTCTCTCTCTACCACCTCTCTCTCTACCGCCTCTCTCTCTACTGCCTCTCTCTCTCTCTACTGCTTCTCTCTCTCTACTGCTTCTCTCGCTCTTTACTGCCTGTCTCTCTACTGCCTGTCTCTCTCTCTGCCATTCATTCTCTTTACTGCCTCTCTCTTTACTGCCTCTCTCTCTTTTTACTGCTCCCCCTTTCTTTATGGGCTGAGCAGCTGACCCCTGGTTACCTTCTTTTGGTCTTCGATACATAAAATGGTGAGTTCGGAGGCTGCCAGTTAAATAAATACATTCATGAGCTACGGGCTGTAAGCCTTTAGGCTCCTGATCACCCTGCTGCCCCAGACCTGAGATGCATCCCAAATGGCACCCTATTCCCTATATAGTGCATTACTTTTGACCAGGGATCTGGTCAAAACTAGTGCACTGCAGTATATAGGGAATAGGGCACCATTTGGGACAAAGCTCTGCTCTGCTGTAGAGGCTGAACTAGTGCTAGCTACACTTCCCTTTGAAGATCCCTCCCTCTCCTCCTCTCTCTCTCTCTTCCCTCTCCTCCCTCTCCTCCCTCTCCTCCTCTCTCCTCCTCTCTCTCTCTCCTCCCTCTCTTTCTCTCCTCTCTCTCTTCCCTCTCCTCCCTCTCCTCCTCTCTCTCTCTCCTCCCTCTCTTCTCTCTCTTCCCTCTCCTCCCTCTCTCTCTCCTCCTCTCTCCTCCCCCTCTCCCTCCCTCTCCTCCTCTCTCTCCTCCCTCTCTCCTCCTCCCTCCTCCTCCTCTCTCCTCCTCCCTCTCCTCCCTCTCCTCCTCCCTCTCTCCTCCCCTCTCTCTCTCCTCCCTCTCCCCCTCTCTCCTCCTCCCCTCTCTCTCCTCCCTCTCTCCTCCTCCCTCCTCCTCCTCTCTCCTCCTCCTCCCTCTCCTCCTCCCTCTCCTCCCTCTCCTCCTCCCTCTCTCCTCCCTCTCCCCTCTCTCTCTCCTCCCTCTCCTCCTCTTCCCTCCTCTTCTGCCGCTCTAAAGGCCAATGATCATGGTATTTATTTGTTTTTACCTTTAATTAGCCTGCTCTGTAAGATAGGAACTCACTTTCCATTTAATTGGCCAGTTTGGCGTTTAAAGGTTTTAAAAGGCATCCTTTTATTAGAAAGAGATTGAGCAAACCTTGGAATAACTGCCGTCTGCAAAACAGTGCAGATTTAAACTGGGAAACCAACACAGTAATAAAAACAGACTAGAATAGAAAAGTAAAACACTTGCAAGCCAAGGAGAGTAATTTTTCCTCAAAGAACAGGAAATCCTATTTTGAAAAACTAACCTGTCAATATCCCCCCTGCTGTGACCACTATTACAGTCTGTTGACCTTATGAATCAGTCAGTCAGTGAGAGGGAGGGAGAAAGAAAGAGAGAGAGAGAGGGAGACAGAGAGGGAGGAAGGACAGGGGCTTCTGAGACCCTGTGTAGGGTCATAAATCCCATACTGACATGGCTTTGTTTGAATGAGTTTGTCATTGATTCATCAAATGCTCTTGAGGTCGCTCCATAATTCAGGCAATATTTTTGTGACGTGGGTATTCCTGGTATTCCTGGTGGAAGTTAACAGAGTAAGGTGCACTTCCTCTCATTAAATCAAATCAAAATGGATTGGTTGTCACACCCTGACCATAGTTTGCTTTGTATGTTTCTATGTTTTGTTTGGTCAGGGTGTGATCTGAGTGGGCATTCTATGTTGTATGTCTAGTTTGTCTGTTTCTGTGTTTGGCCTGATATGGTTCTCAGAGGCAGGTGTTAGTCATTGTCTCTGATTGGGAACCATATTTAGGTAACCTGTTTGGTGTTGGGTTTTGTGGGTGATTGTTTCCTGTGTTTGTGCCACACGGGACTGTTTTCGGGTTTTCACTTTGTTATTTTGTTTATGTGTTCATGTTCAGTTTTCTAATTAAAAAACCATGGACAACTACCGCGCTGCATTTTGGTCCTCCTCTCCTTCGACACAAGAAAACCGTTACATTGGTCGCGAACACAGTTTAGCAGGTTTTATAGTGGGTGCAGAGAACTGCTTATGTTACTAGTTCCTAACAATGCAGTAAAATGGCTAACAATTCAAATGTAATTTGACAAGAAATCAAGAATGGTGTGAAGTCTGATTAACAACCCAAATAGCACTGTTGCATGAATCTAATACAATCTATACATATGTACACAGGGAGAATTTACACAATATCAGCTAAGAATTATATGCAAAGCAGTAGATATATTAGAGTAAGCTATGTCCATCATCTAGTGTATAAATACATTTGTGGTGTGTACATTAAACAGTGTAACTAAAATACAATGTACAATAGTATAAATATTATGATGAGCTACGTTGGGGATACAATATTTAAATACACTTTGTGAAACGGGAAGTGACCACCGGTTCAATGTCTTTATAGCATGGGATGGCAGCGTTGGATGTGTGTAGGTGAGTGTAATATATTTGATTAATTATTGAAATCGTGAGGAATGACAGATACATTTTTTTGCCAAGGTATGAACTCTTCCCCTACTTCTCTGGTTGTCAAATATGCGATCGGATTTGAAATTGTGTGTACCAATCTGTAACAAGAGCCGTTTTCGTAACCCATCGCCTGTCTCTTTCAAGCCTCTGTAAATCATTGCAGAAGCAAATAAAATTCCTTACTTTCCAAACAACTACCGTTTTTACCACCAACCCAACAAGTTAGAAATAGTTTCATTGCTATTAAATCTTCCCCTACTTTGCTTGTCAAATCTGCGATCGGGATCCAAATCGTGCGTACCAATCTGTAACTACAGCCATTTACAGTTGAAGTCGGAAGTTTACATACACCTTATGCAAATACATTTAAACTCAGTTTTTCACAGTTCCTGACATTTAATCCTAGTAAAAATTCCCTATCTTAGGTCAGTTAGGATCACCACTTTATTTTAAGAATGTAAAATGTCAGACTAATAGTTGAGAGAATGATTTATTTCAGCTTTTATTTCTTTCATCACATTCCCAGTAGGTCTGAAGTTTACATACACTCAATTAGTATTTGGAAGCATTGCCTTTAAATTGTTTAACTTGGGTCAAACGTTTCGGGTAGCCTTCCACAAGCTTCCCATAATAATTTGTGTGAATTTTGGCCCATTCCTCCTGACAGAGCTGGTGTAACTGAGTCAGGTTTGTAAGGCCTCCTTGCTCGCACACACCTTTTCAGTTCTGCCCACAAATTTTCTATAGGATTGAGGTCAAGGCTTTGTGATGGCCACTCCAATACCTTGACTTTGTTGTCCTGAAGCCATTTTGCCACAACTTTGGAAGTATGTTTGGGGTCATTGTCCATTTGGAAGACCCATTTATCTTCCTGACTGATGTCTTGAGATGTTGCTTCAATATATCCACATAATTTTCCTCCCTCATGTAGCCATCTATTTTGTGAAGTGCACCAGTCCCTCCTGCAGCAAAGCTCCCTCACAACATGATGCTGCCACCCCCGTGCTTCATGGTTGGGATGGTGTATTCGGCTTGCAAGCCTCCCCCTTTTTCCTCCAAACATAACGATGGTCATTATGGCCAAACAGTTATTTTTGTTTCATCGGACCAGAGGACATTTCTCCAAAAAGTATGATCTTTGTCCCCATGTGCAGTTGCAAACCGTAGTCTGGCTTTTTTATGGCAGTTTTGGAGCAGTGGCTTCTTCCTTGCTGAGGAGCCTTTCAGGTTATGTCGATATAGGACTCGTTTTACTGTGGATATAGATACTTTTGTACCTGTTTCCTCCAGCATCTTCACAGGGTCCTTTGCTGTTGTTCTGGGATTGATTTGCACTTTTTGCACCAAAGTACGTTCATCTCTAGGAAACAGAACGCTTCTCCTTCCTGAGCGGTATAACGACTGCGTGGTCCCATGGTGTTTATACTTGCATACTATTGTTTGTACAGATGAACGTGGTACCTTCAGGTGTTTGGAAATCGCTCCCAAGGATGAACCAGACTTGTGGAGGTCTACAATTTGTTTGGCTTATTTCTCTTGATTTTCCCATGATGTCAAGCAAAGAGGCACTGAGTTTGAAGGTAGGCCTTGAAATACATCCACAGGTACACCTCCAATTGACTCAAATGATGTCAATTAGAAGCTTCTAAAGCCATGACATAATTTTCTAGAATTTTCAAAGCTGTTTAAAGGCACAGTCAACTTAGTGTATGTAAACTTCTGACCCACTGGAATTGTGATGCTGTGAATTATAAGTGAAATAATCTGTGTAAACAATTGTTGGAAAAATGACTTGAGTCATGCACAAAGTAGATGTCCTAACCGAATTGCCAAAACTATAGTTTGTTGACAAGAAATTTGTGGAGTGTTTGAAAAACGCATTTTAATGACTCCAACCTAAGTGTATGTAAACTTACGACTTCAACTGTACGTAACCCAACGCCTGCTCTCTTTCGAGCTGCAGTAAATCATGTTAGAAGCAAGTAAATTCATTACTTTCCAAACAACTACTGTTTTGACCACTAACCCAACAAGTTAGACACAAATATTTTGGAGTAACATCTTTCCCTACTTTCTTCTTGTCACATTCGAAAACGGATTAGAAAGCGTGTCCACCAATCTCTAGGTAGAGCGTTTTAAGTAACCCCCCGCTTGCACTCCTCCAATAACAGCTCTGTGTGTCAATATTGAGATTCCAAAATGGAACTGTTGCTAGGATACTCACTGACACAGGGCAAAAATTACGAGGAGAGACATGAGAGTCCCTACAACCCCACAACTTCTGACCACATCTAGTATCCACAACCACACAATTACATACCACAACTGCACAACTTCTGACAGAAACCACACTGCTTACTGCTTACCATATCTAGTGACAGCAAACACACAATTACATACCACACAACTTCTGACCACACAACTTCTGATCACACATTTAACTACTGACCACAACTACTCAACCACATAACTACTGACGACGACATATGACCACAACCACACAACTCCTGACCTCAACCACATAAACTCTGACCACAACCACACAACTTATGACCAAAACCACATAACTACTGACCACTACTACTAACCACAATTTCTGACCAAATCTACTGACCGTTGATGGGAATTTAAAATTACTTCACAATTTGAATAATATAATCAAAGTGCAACTTTTTAAACTTCGTTCATGACCACAAAACATTTTCAAATAGCTTGAGCAAGCCCCACAACTTTACTTGTAAAGTTACAAAATAGATATTATATCAGGTAATAGAAGCTGTTCAACAGTCTGATGGTAATAGAAGCTGTTCAACAGTCTGATGGTAATAGAAGCTGTTCAACAGTCTGATGGTAATAGAAGCTGTTCAACAGTCTGATGGTCTGGTAATAGAAGCTGTTCAACAGTCTGATGGTAACAGAAGCTGTTCAACAGTCTGATGGTCTGTTCAACAGTAATAGAAGCTGTTCAACAGTCTGATGGTCTGTTCAACAGTCTGAATAGAAGCTGTTCAACAGTCTGATGGTCTGGTAATAGTCTGAAGCTGTTCAACAGTCTGATGGTCTGGTAATAGAAGCTGTTCAACAGTCTGATGGTAATAGAAGCTGTTCAACAGTCTGATGGTAATAGAAGCTGTTCAACAGTCTGATGGTAATAGAAGCTGTTCAACAGTCTGATGGTAATAGAAGCTGTTCAACAGTCTGATGGTAATAGAAGCTGTTCAACAGTCTGATGGTAATAGAAGCTGTTCAACAGTCTGATGGTAATAGAAGCTGTTCAACAGTCTGATGGTAATAGAAGCTGTTCAACAGTCTGATGGTAATAGAAGCTGTTCAACAGTCTGATGGTAATAGAAGCTGTTCAACAGTCTGATGGCAATAGAAGCTGTTCAACAGTCTGATGGCAATAGAAGCTGTTTGGAGTGTGACTGTTTGAGGTTGTGGACAGGTGTATTTTATACTGATAACAAGTTCAAACAGGTGCCATTAATACAGGTAACGAGTAGACGACAGAGGAGCCTCTTAAAGAAGAAGTTACAGGTCTGTGAGAGCCAGAAATCTTGCTTGTTTGTAGGTGACCAAATACTTATTTTCCACCATAATTTGCAAATAAATTCATTAAAAATCCTACAATGTGATTTCCTGGATTTTTTTTCTCATTTTGTCTGTCATAGTTGAAGTGTACCTATGATGAAAATGACAGGCTTCTCTCATCTTTTTAAGTGGGAGAACTTGCACAATTGGTGGCTGACTAAATACTTTTTTTGCCCCACTGTATAATCGATAATATATCAATATATCAAAAGAGAGAGAAAATGGCTGCTCCAAGCTGTTGTGCATACAAAACGCTGCAGGCACCCAGCCATACAATGACGCGATGTGATCGTTCTCACTGATTTTTCTAAATAAAAGCCTAAAACTATGTCTAAAGACTGTTCACACCATGGGTAAGCCATAGGAAAAGGAATCTGGTTGATATCCCTTTAAATGGAGCGAAGGCGGGCTATGGAACATGGAGCTTTCAAAATACTTCCTGGTTGGACTTTCCTCAGGTTTTTGCCTGCAATATCAGTTCTGTTATACTCACAGACAATATTTTGACAGTTTTGGAAACTTTAGAGTGTTTTCTATCGTAATCTGACAATTATATGCATATTCTAGATTCTGGGCCTGAGAAATAGGCAGTTTCATTTGGGTACATTTTTAATCCAAACATCAAAATACTGCCCCCTACACTAGAGAGGCCTGGTAATAGAAGCTGTTCAACATTCTGATGGCCTGGTAATAGAAGCTGTTCAACAGTCTGATGATCTGGTAATAAAAGCTGTTCAAAAGTCTGATGGTAATAGAAGCTGTTCAACAGTCTGATGGTAATAGAAGCTGTTCAACAGTCTGATGGTAATAGAAGCTGTTCAACAGTCTGATGGTAATAGAAGCTGTTCAACAGTCTGATGGTAATAGAAGCTGTTCAACAGTCTGATGATCTGGTAATAAAAGCTGTTCAACAGTCTGATGGTAATAGAAGCTGTTCAACAGTCTGATGGTAATAGAAGCTGTTCAACAGTCTGATGGTAATAGAAGCTGTTCAACAGTCTGATGGTAATAGAAGCTGTTCAACAGTATGGTAATAGAAGCTGTTCAACAGTCTGATGGTAATAAAAGCTGTTCAACAGTCTGATGGTAATAGAAGCTGTTCAACAGTCTGATGGTGTTCAACAGTCTGAAATAGAAGCTGTTCAACAGTCTGATGGTAATAGAAGCTGTTCAACAGTCTGATGGTAATAGAAGCTGTTCAACAGTCTGATGGTAATAGAAGCTGTTCAACAGTCTGATGGTAATAGAAGCTGTTCAACAGTCTGATGATCTGGTAATAAAAGCTGTTCAACAGTCTGATGGTAATAGAAGCTGTTTGACATTCTGAATGCCTGGTAATAGAAGCTGTTCAACAGTCTGATGGTAATAGAAGCTGTTCAACAGTCTGATGGTAATAGAAGCTGTTCAACAGTCTGATGGTAATAGAAGCTGTTCAACAGTCTGATGGTAATAGAAGCTGTTCAACAGTCTGATGGTAATAGAAGCTGTTCTACAGTCTGATGGTAATAGAAGCTGTTTGACATTCTGAATGCCTGGTAATAGAAGCTGTTGAGCAGTCCTATGGTCTGGTAATAGAAGCTGTTCAACAGAATGATGGCAATAGAAGATGTTTAACAGTCTGGTGGTAATAAAATCTGTTCAACAGTCCTATGGTCTGGTAATAGAAGCTGTTCAACAGAATGATGGTTATAGAGGCTGTTTAACATCCTGATGGGCTGCTAATATTAGCTGTTCAATAGTCTGATGGTAATAGAAGCTGTTCAACAGTCTGATGGTAATAGTAGCTGTTCAACAGTCTGATGGTCTTGTAATAGTAGCTGTTCAACAGTCTGATGGTCTTGTAATAGTAGCTGTTCAACAGTCTGATGGTCTTGTAATAGTAGCTGTTCAACAGTCTGATGGTCTGGTAATAGAAGCTGTTTTAGTGTCTCAGTCTTAGCTCTGACTGAAGGATGGTAGCCTAGTGAACAGTATGTGGCTCAGGTGGCTCAGGTGGCTGAGGTCCTTAGTGATCATTTTGGCCTTCTTTTGACACAGGTTGCTTTACATTTCCTGCTAGAGCACCCGCACCACCCTCTGAAGAGCCATGCAGTTGCCGTACCAGGCAGTGATGCAGCACGACAGAATGTTCTCAATAGTAGAAGATTGTGAGGTTTTTAAGTTCCAATGCTGAATTCTTTCAGTTGCCTCACGATGTTGAGGTGCTTTTGCGATTTATTCACCACGATGTTGATGTGGTGAGATCATTTACGGTCCTCAGTGACATGCACACCAAAGAAATTTAAGCTTTTGACCTTATCCACTACTGCCCGTCATGCTCTCTCTTCTGTCTTCTGTAGTCTACAATAAGCTCCTTCGTTTTGTTGACGTTAAAGGGAAAGAGGTTATTTTCCTGCTCCAATCCGCCTGGGCTCTGACCTTCCTGTAGGCTGTCTATTAGTTTGTTGTGTCATCAGTAAGCTTGATGAATGAGTTGGACTCGTGCATGGCAATGCAGTCATGGGTGAAGAGGGAGTACAGGAAGGGGCTGAGCACACATCCCTGGGGGCCCCCATGTTGAGGATCAGCGTGGCAGAGGTGTTTTTGCCTCCACCTTTGGTCAGTCCGTCAGGAAATCTAGGATCCACTTGCACAGGGAGGAGTTCAGACTTAGAGACAAGCTTAGAGACAAGCTTGGAAGGCACTATGGTCTTAAAAGCTGAGCTGTATTTGATGAACAGTGTCCTCACATACTGTAGTTATTCCTCTTCTCTAGGTGGAATAGGGCAATGTGTGTCAATGGTGTCGGTTATGGTGGAGGGGATATGGTCCTTGACTAGCCTTTCAAAGCACTTCATGATGAAGGACGTGAGTGCGACAGGGCGATAATATTTGAGTTCAATTACCAAATGAATTGGTGGTAACAAATAAACCACAAAAAAAAAAAATCATAGCCCCCCAAAATTGTTGTCTTAGCTTTTCTAATATCTGTTGTCATTAAGTTATAGTTGACAACCAGTAAACACCATTTAAAGTGCATTCGGAAAGTATTCAGACCCCTTGACTTTTTCCACATTTTGTTACTTTACAGCCTTATTCTAAAATCGATTTAATCGTCCCCCCCCCCCCATCAATCTACACACAATAACCCATAATGACAAAGCAAAAACAGCTTACATTTGTTTTGCTCATTTACTAAAGAAAATAATGAAATTTCACATTTACAGAAGTATTCAGACCCTTTAATCAGTTCTTATTTGAAGCACCTTTGGCAGCGATTACAGCCTCAAGTCTTCTTGGGTAAGATGCTACAAGCTTGGCAAAGCTGCATTTGGAGTTTCTTCTATTCTTCTCTGCAGATCCTCTCAAGCTCTGTCAAGCTCTGTCAGGTCTCTCCAGAGATGTTCAATCAGGTTCAAGTTTGGGCTCTGGCTGGTCTACTCAAGAACATTCAGACACTTGTTCCGAAGCCACTCCTTTATTGTCTTGTCTGTGTGCTTAGAGTCGTTGTCCAGTTGGAAGATTAACCTCCACAGTCTGAGGTCCTGAGCACTCTGGAGCAGGTTATTATCAAGGATCTCTGTACTTTGCACCTTCATATTTCCCTCAATCCTGATAAGTCTCCCAGTCCCTGCCACTGAAAAACATCCCCACAGCATGATGCTGCCACCACCACCATGCTTCACCGTAGGCATGATGACAGGTTTCCTCCAGACGTGACTCTTAGCATTCAGGCCAAAGATTTGAATCTTGGTTTCATCAGACAAGAGAATCTTGTTTCTCATAGTACGAGATTCATTTAGGTGCCTTTTGGCAAACTCCAAGCGTCATGTGCCTTTTACTGAGGAGTGGCTTCCGTCTGGCATATTTACCATAAATGCCTTATTGGTTCAGTGCTGCAGAGATGGTTGTTCTCCTGGAAGGTTCTCCCATCTCCACAGAGGAACTATGGAGCTCTGTCAGAGTGACCATCGGGTTCTTGGTCACCATACTGACCAAGGCCCTTCTCCCCCGATTGCTCATCTTGGCCATGTGGCCAGCTCTAGGAGGAGTCGTGGTGGTTCCAAACATCTTTCATTTAAGAATGATGGAGGCCACTGTGTTTTTGGTGAAGTTCAATGCTACAGAAAAGTTTGACATTAAAAATTTTTCCCTAGATCTGTGCCTCAACACAATCCTTTCTCAGAGCTCTTCGGACAATTCCTATGACCTCATGACTTGGTTTTTGCTCTGAAATGTACTGTTAACTGTGAGGCCTTATACAGACAGGTGTGTGCCTTTCCAAATAATTTACAATCAATTGAATTTACCACAGGTGGACTCCAATCAAGTTGTAGAAACATATCAAGGATGATCAATGGAAACAGGATGCACCTGAGCTCATTTCAAGTCTCATAGCAAATTGGTCTTACTACTTGTGTAAATAAGGTATTTCTGTTTTTTTTATTACATTTGCAAAATGTCTAAAAACCTGTTTTTGCTTTGTCATCATGGGTATTGTGTGTAGATTGATGAGGGAATTTTCTTAATCAATTTTAGAATGAAGTTGTAACGTAACAGAATGTGAAAAAAAGTCAAGTGGTCTGAATACTTCTGAAGGGACTGTATACAACAACATAAGCCTAAGACTACACATATTTTAAGTATGGTTCTTACAGACATTGGCAAGTTACATTCAAGGACTTTCAGGAACTTTTTCAAGTACTTAGTAGTTATTTTCAAGGACCTCAATGTTATACAATTGTTTAATTTATATATTTGAACATAGGGTCTAATATAGAGCATGTAAAAAGTGTCACAAACAGTAGGCCATTACCACTTTAAACATTTGCCTGTCCAATGCATTGATATTCAAATGATTATTACATTCTAAAATATGTAAGAATAATGTGGACTTGAACTGACTAAATAAATTGGATGCGTGCATAGTGATTTTTCTGTATCTGGCTGACACAGGCACACATAATAAAACCATTAATAGTATAGCAGTAGCATTAATCTCACCATCGCTGTTTTTATAATGAGAGAGTGAACAAAAACCAGGTTCCTTTTTTAATGGAAGGATTTGTATGGAAAGCCAAGTTGAAGCAAGCATTAGATGTTGTCGTCCTCATAATAACTGCAAGTGAGTTTACCGCAACAGAGTAGACTCAGGCAGTGGTTCTCAATCCTGGTCCTGGGGACCCAAAGGGCTGCACATTTTTGTTTTTCCCCTAGCACTACACACCTGATTCAAATCATCGAAGCCTTTTGACGAGAGGATGATTTGAATCAGCTGTGTAGTGCCAAGGGAAAAACAAACATGTGCACCCTTTTGGGTCCCCAGGACCAGGATTGAGAACCAGAGGAGTAGAGCAACACCCTTTAACTGAAGCATTGGGAAACAAACTACATCTGAACAAAACTTAATTCACGGATAATTATGAAGGAGGAGAAGAACTCATACATTTGCTAAAATAACTACAAGGACCTTTCAAGCACCAATTTGAGGCTACTTTTCCAGTAGCCTATTAGTAGATCCAAATTCAAGTTCAAGTAAGCTACTTCAAGTCCCTTGTATTGTTTAAAATTTCAGGTGCAACATGGAAACCAAAATGTATTTGTCATGTTATTTCATTACCAGATCATGTTGGGAAGAATCCCACTAGGCTATGTAATTTGTTGTCATTATATGCAGAATAATTTAATAGGAATAGCTTTGGCTGTTGCGCAATAGTCTATCCTACACAATTGCGCACAGTAGACTCTGTGTCCAATCCAACGCAGAAAAACATGACAACATGAACTCATTACCTTGATACTTTCTCTGTTAAATCTAATAATTCCCTGCTGTAAATCAAGCAGACAACAACAGATTATCAACATAAATTTGCTAGGGATATTAGATCCAATGTGGATCCAGGCACAACTGTCTTCACCAGCATAACAATGAGACGCCAAAATAGTCTGTACATTCCTTGTTAACACCTTTTCTCCAGCATCGGGCTGTTGTTTTATCTACAGATAACACAACAACTGTCACTTGACTGTTATTCAGAAAATGTCTTCCTGGATCAGATGATGATTTTTGAAAAAATCCCTGTAATTTAACAGCTTGACACCTAATGTGCATCCAACAAGTATTATGCCAAATTATTGAAGAAACATGTTAATGACAGGTTTTAAGTATCAAGGTAAGGTGACTCTTTCCGTTAAAAACGTTCGATTTTGCAATTGCATACAATTTTGGGATTTGTGTGTCCCAGAAAACTGTTATCACCCCGTAACATAAGGAGACAAGAAATGATAGGTAGTTACACTGCATTTCTGAGATCTCCATACAGAAAAACTGTCAGAGAGCTAGATCCAGGATCCTTTCAGTGTTCAATTTCAATGTCTAATTTAACTGATTAATGTTGAATATATGATATGACGACAACTTTGACTACCATAAATGCAAGGACAGAAAGTAATGTTTTATGTCAGACGATTTTGGACAATTCCATCAAGACACCAACCATGAGAAAGGGTTAAACATTTGAAAATCAACTTGTGAATTTGATTGAATATTGCTCTGATGCCCCTTTATATCTTATTAATGTAATGACATGGAAAAAATTGGCAGATTACTATCAATGACTTATCAGCAGCTGTAACAAGTTGTCCAGTGTAGGAAATCTTCACTGGTACCCTAGTTCATAGAAATACTCATTTAGTCCACTACTTTTGACCTGGCTCCGGTCAAAAGAATGGCACTATGTAGGGAATAGGGTGCAATTTGGAAAGCATACATTTACAAATTGGGGTTTATAGCGCTGTGTTATTTGCAGTATGATTTGTTTGCCTGTACCTCATCTCACCTTAGCCTTGCCTTGGGAACAGTTGACACACCATTGAAAAATCTGGATTTTATTTGCCTGGAGTATATTGACTTGCTGTAATTTTTTATTTGGAACTTTATGTCATGACATAAATTACTCTAACTTAATGGAAATGTACAATCCAGCTGGGTTGATTCATTAACTACGTCTCAACCGTAATTTCAAAATGGCTTCTGTCATTGAGACAAGGGCACACTGACCTTAATTGGGGACAATCCCTTGTTTGCTCCTGCCCCCTCCTTTTGACTCAGTGTCGAGGTCACTGTCTATAATAACAGTCAAGGGATCAGAGGTTAGAGTGGAGGAAGTTGAAGTCTAGATGATGTCTCTTTCAGAAACTTAACATGCAGCATCTGAAACGGGACGTCAACCTTCCAAATGAAGAGTCTTGCATTCATGTTGTTTGATAAGACCACTAGTGTGACAGTCTTGTCAGAGTTCGCTTTTTCAGTCATAACCTATTTTCCAGCTGAAAATAACACATCAGCATTGACAATGGGACGTCACTATTCGGAAGGGGACGTTTGTCATGAAGGATCTTGCACCTGTATTTTGCCCTTTTGAAGTGTGGTCTTTATTAATTTTGATTGATACATCAGTGCGCTCTGAATGAGAGGAGCCTGTCACGTCCTGACCTTAGTTCCTTTTTATGTCTCTATTTTGGTTTGGTCAGGGCGTGAGTTGGGGTGGGCATTCAATGTTTTGTTCTATGTTTTGTATTTCAATGTTTGGCCTGGTATGATTCCCAATCAGAGGCAGCTGTCAATCGTTGTCTCTGATTGAGAACCATATTTAGGTAGCCTTTTCCCACCTGTGTGGTGTGGGTAGTTATTTTCTGTTCAGTGTGGTTTGCACCTGACGGAGCTGTTTCGGTTGTTCTCTTTTGTTGTTTTGTTAATCAGTGTTCAGTTCCATTAATAAAATGATGAACACGTACCACGCTGCGCTTTGGTCCTCACCTTCTTCCACCAACGGCCGTTACAGAGCCTCTGGTACAATGAAACAATTTCTTACCTTTTCAGTCATAACTGCTATTCCATCTGAAAATAACAAGTAGATTCGGATACTATAAATGTATGGTCACCATCAATGTCTTGCCTTGTTTTCCTGGAACAGTTACAAATGCAAGCAGCACAGAAACACATCGTGACACTGTGCAAATGCAGCAAGGATTACATTGATTTGTTGCATGTGTTTGTTGTTATCAGTGCATCTAACACTAAATCAGCCGCACGAAGAGATATCCTGTCGCTATCCTGTTGCACACATACACACACGCACACACACAGCATGTAAACACACACGCACACACACAGCATGTAAACACACACACACACACACACATGCACTGTTTTTCTATGTTCCTCAGTGTTTCTCTGTTTATGCAGCTGTGTCTTAATCGTGATGATTATCGTGATTAACATCACTCACCTTGGGCTTTCCTCACATATCCAGAGACATGTGCAGCCTCAGGATCTCTCTCTCTCTCAATCTCTTTCTCTCTTTCTCTCTCGCTCAATCTCTTTCTCTCATTCAAACTCTCTCTCTCTCAATCTTTCTCTCTCGCTCAATCTCCTCTCTTTCCCTCTCTCTCTCTCTTGCTCCCTCCCTCTCACTCACCCCATCTCGCTCTCTCACAGCCCAGGTGGTCTCTCTCTCACACTTGCCATGAAGACTGCCTCTATGTGGGTAAGGACCATGATCCTCTCTGATAAACCTATTATTCTCTGAGGTTTCTAATTGGCCCTCTGTTTCTGCTCGGCCATACCTGAAGAGGAAGAGGAAGAGAAGAGATTAGAAATGATAGAGGCTTATAAGGTAATTCAAACCCACACGTGTTGTTCTGTCATCTTATGCTTTTTGAGAGTTTTACATGTCTTTGAGTGTCATGAAAAGCGTTGTAGAAATAAAATGCACGAAGTGCATGTTTAAATGATTTCTTTCGTTCCTCTCCTTCTCCTCCTTCCCTGCCTCAGGGCCACACCAACATCACCATTGCTGTTCCTCTCTTTCTCCTCCTCCCCCTCCTCGGGTATACAGCTCTCATTACCCTGCAAATCCAAATGTAATCTTGGCTTTCATTTATTGTGAAAAGAGCACCTTCAGAAAGCATGTCATTATTTCTCCCTCTCCCCTCCCGAGATCAAAGCTGACACAACTGATTACAGAGTGCCAGTTCTCTTTTGAAGAGATGTTGTGCACTTATCAGGTTGGAGACGGCATAAACAGGAACTGGAGTGAGTGGGCTGGCTGGCCAGGGGGGTGAGGATGACACTGGGTAGCAGGCAGGCAGGCGTCGGCCATGACCCCCTATTCTCTGTCTGTGAGGCTTAGCTTGCCTGCGTTGAAGCTACAATCTGGGATTTGTTTTTGTAGCAAAATGGTATGCAGTCACACCACTTGTTTCCAAAATATCAAGAATAACAAGAATTTAAATGAACATTGAACAGATTCCCAGATTCCCAGAACCCATGCATTAGCCCTTTCACTCGTGGGAATTGGCCTATATGAATTGGGATAAATTTCAATGCTTTTTACAGAATAAATAGTCTGAAATATATATGCATAAGCATGGTAGCAATTAAAAGGGAACAGTTTGGCGATTACAGGAAAAATTATTAGACCAAAGTTGAAGACACAACAGTTCACCTGACACAAAACTGAATTCAAACATTACACTGTTGATTTTATATGCATTTTAAATTTGCTGTACTTTTCTCCGCATTTTGCAGAGAAGTTCTTTGCTGCCAATGACTGGAACGAATTGCAAAAATCGCTGAAGTTGGAGACTTATATTACCTCACTAACTTTAAGCATCAGCTATCTGAGCAGCTTACCGTTCGCTGCAGCTGAACACAGCCCATCTGTAAATAGCCCATCCAATCTACCTACCTCATCCCATATTGTTTTTATTTGCTCTTTTGCACACCTGTATTTCTACTTGCACATCATCATCTGCACATCTATCACTCCAGTGGTAATTTGCTAAACTGTAATTACTTCTACTATGGCCTATTTATTGCCTTACCTCCTCACTCCATTTGCACACACTGTTTATAGACTTTTTTTCTGTTGTTTATTGACGGTACGTTTGTTTATTCCATGTGTAGCGCTGTGTTGTCTCCCAGAGTTTTAGAACACCTACTAGTTTTAGAACACCTACTCATTCCAGGGTTTTTCTTTATTTTTACTATTTTCTACATTGTAGAATAACAGTGAAGACATCAGAACTATGAAATAACACATGGAATCATGTTGTAACCAAAAAAGGGGTAAAAAATTTTTTTTTAAACATATAGCCACCCTTTATCTTGATGGCAGCTTTGCACACTATCGGCATTCTCTCAACCGGCTTCACCTGGAATGCTGAGCCCTTGTTGGCTGCTTTTCCTTCACTCTGTGGTCTGACTCATCCCAAACCATCTGGTTGAGGCCAGGAAATTGTGGAGGCCAGGTCATCTAATGCATCACTCCATCACTCTCCATCTTGGTCAAATAGCCCGTACACAGCCTGTGTTGTGTTTGGTCATTGTCCTGTTGAAAAACAAATGATAGTCCCACTAAACCCGAACCAGAAGGGATGGCGAATCGCTGCAGAATGCTGTAGTAGCCATGCTGGTTAAGTGTGCCTTGAATTCTAAATAAATCACAGACAGTGTCACCAGTAAAGCACCCCCACACCATAACACCTCCTTCTCCATGCTTTACGGCAGGAATCACACATGCAGGAATCTTCCGTTCACCCACACCGCATCTCACAAAGACACGACGGTTGGAACCAAAAATCTCCAATTTGCACTCCAGTCCAAAACAGATTTCCACCGGTCATTGCTCCTGTTTCTTGGCCCAAGCGAGTCTCTTCTTATTATTGGTGTCCTTTAGCAGTGGTTTCTTTGCAGAAATTCGACCCTGAAGGCCTGATTCCCCCAGTCTCCTCTGAACAGTTAATGTTGAGATGTGTCTGTTACTTGAACTCTGTGAAGCATTTATTTGGGCTGCAATTTCTGAGGCTGGTAACTCTAATAACTTGTCCTCTGCAGCAGAGGTACATCTGGGTCTTCCATTCCTGTGGCGGTCCTCATGGGAGCCAGTTTCATCACAGAGCTTGATGGTTTTTGCGACTGCACTGACATTTTCCAATTGACGGACCTTCATGTCTTAAAGTAATGATAGACTGTCATTTCTCTTTGCTTATTTGAGCTGTTCTTGACATAATACGGACTTGGTCTTTTACCAAATAGGGCTATCTTCTGTATACCACCACTACCTTGTCACAACACAACTGATTGGCTCAAACGCATTAAGAAGGAAAGAAATTCCACAAATTAACTTTTAAGAAAGCACACCTGTTATTTGAAATGCATTCCAGGTGACTACCTCATGAAGCTGGTTGAGAGAATGCCAAGAGTGTGCAAAGCTGTCATCAAGGCAAAGGGTGGCTATTTGAAGAATGTCAAATATAAAATATTTTTTGATTTGTTTAACACTTTTTTGATGTCTTCACTATTATTCTGCAATGTAGAAAATAGTACAAATCAAGAAATACTCTGGAATGAGTAGGTGTTCTAAAACTTTTGTGTAGATTCCTTCGAGAAGATGTTAGTGAATCAAGTGGGGCATTTTCTGACTTCCAGGAATCATGGCTGAGAAGGGAAATCAACGGCTCCAGGCATGACCGCTTTTCAACTGGCTAAGAAGGTACTCGGCTCTTCGCTGCATTCCCAGGCGACGGTATTCCTTCCTCGGGAGAAGTGGTCAGTAGTCCCAGCGGGAAGGAAATGGTCCAGAATCTGCTTCGCCAGCAAAGAGGGAATATTCCAAAATGCAAGGCTATGGGCATCTCCGACTAGGCTGGTCTTTCTTCCTCCACTCCCTGAGCCGCGTGTGGCCTCCTCCACTGCCTCCACCCGGACCCCTCTCACATGGCCCAAGGACCTGGCTCTGGTGGCTATCCAGCCAGCTGTAATAACTGTGATCCTGTGCTACAGAGTATCCTTTTCATCACAGGTTTTGGTAGCATTCAGCATTTGCCACAATGTTTTGCTCCATGTTTACCCCAGGAGAAGAGACGTTATCATTCATTTCAGTTGTCAAGTCTGGTTGGATTTATCGTACATTTTCATTTCACGAGTAGTCTCCAGAAGCTATTTACGGGGTACACCTACAGTACCATATGGGCTTTCTGTACTACCATGAATGTACAGCGGGTAAAATAATCACGATTGACTTCTTTACTAAAACTCTGCTAAGTTTGTGCATCCCATAGGCGTGGGAAAACATTTAAAAAGTACTTCCGGGTCACAGTATTTTGGGAATCTTCCAAATAGAAGTCCCCAACGTAATAGTAGGACGTGTCAATAACCTGTACTTATTCATGATATATGAAATGATTGTCTAAACATTAACAATGATTCAAATTTAAGTGCTTCCCAACTCTCACCATTAGAACTGTTCATGCTGCAGTAAAGGCCATTAAAATGAACAAGTGTGCTCTCTGCTGTCAAGGCAGTCAATATCAACACCATTACAACACATATTTTAATATTACTGTTTGCTAAACAGCAAGTGTAAAGTTTTTTTTGCAATTGAGCTATCCTCTACAGGGACAAGAGGACAACGTACAGGGACAACGTGTTGAATGCCATATAACACTGGCGTGTCATTCATGCTTGTGCCCTGCCAGGCATGAAAACTCGCATCCACTGATCTACACAGGCTGAGTGCTGTTTCGAGCTACTTGGTTGTATAGGAGTGGACTCGAACTAAGGTGAAATTAAGAGAGCTCGTCGAACGGTCTCGCCAACAATCCATCCCAGCAATTGTGGATTGCTATCGTACATTTAGTGTAACAAACATTAGGAATATTAAGTTGCACCCCCCCACACCTTCTGGTTGCAAATGAAAGCTACCCAGAAATGGATTTACCACACTGTTTCTTTTGCTACTAGCGTGCAAGGTTTTCATAAGGCTTTTACTCATGTGCTTTTTTACGGCTGGTCCTACAGTTTCTATGGTCATGTTGCAATAGCACCTGATTTCTGACCTCATTATGGGTTAGACAGTTGTCTCTGAGTGCGGGTTTACTACAGATGCTTCCCATTGGGGCGGCAGGGTAGCCTAGTGGTTAGACCGTTGGACTAGAAACTGGAAGGTTGCAAGTTCAAACCCCCGAGCTGACAAGGTACAGATCTGTCGTTCTGCCCCTGAACAGGCAGTTAACCCACTGTTCCTAGGCCGTCATTGAAAATAAGAATTTGTTCTTAACTGACTTGCCTAGTTAAATAAAGGTAAAAATAAATTAAAATGTGTGTACTTTTTGGGGGACTTCCAGGCTAGTAGTAGTCAGCAGTTCATCGGTTTGACGTTACAGATAATTGGTTGATCTTTAGTGGGCCTCAACTCATAGGCCTACCATCAGAATGTCGCACACTAGGCAAATCACATTAGTCAGGCGTCTAGATCTAGTTGCTTCGTCTCGTGCCATCTTTTCTCATTTATATCCAATCAGAATGACTTTTCATTGCAACACAACTGTTTTAATCTATATCCTACATACTTGCTACTTCCTATTTTCCAGCATATGCTCACAGCCTCAGACAAGGCGGTTCCCTCCGCATTGACGTCTCTGCGAGGTCGTCTTCTCAATGGAATTTTCATGGTTCCTTCAACTGCAAGTTTACAACTCCTTCTATCACTCTTATTTCCTTCATGTGATTTAGGGTTTCTGATTTGGTCTTTCACCTTAAACACTAGCCTCACAGCTAAGCACTCTAAATCAGGTTCCTGGGGTACTATCATATTAGCTCGAACTTACTCTCAATTCTTTCTCTTGCTTTATGCTAATACATCTTCACGCCCGACCCCACTCTGCTCCTAATCATTCTGTTTTCATCCCTCCTATTCAACCCTCTGTTTCACTTCTCTACTTTCTCAAGTAATATAAAGGGGCTATCTTTCCCCTCTACGCTACACTGGTCTTTTGTTCAGAACTGGAGCCGTAACCAACGTAGCTACGTTAGGTATAATTCCACCATCACTCTCCAGCAACTAGGTCGCTGGTTATGCCCTGCTACACCTCACATGTTAGGCCCAATTTATTTGACATCGTCTTAGCATGGCTCCTTAACATAGCTACTTTTGTTAGCGAGTTTCCAATGACATGGATGCATGTGGTGGTCATTCATATTACACCTGGCTTTTGGGGCAGACACTCTTTGGCATGTGTCCCCATCGCTCGTTTATCGCATGCGTGATTGGGTTTAAAGCAGCAAACATCTCATATTTAACAAATCGCATTACAGCGTGTGTGGTTGGGTTCGACGTACCATGATATGTAACATTTCTTCTAAACAAATCAGCGTAACAATGCGAGGCACTCAGCAGGTCAGCATTGGGCCGGGACTTGGGCAGGTGCCCATATCTTCCCCCATTTCAGCGTGCACTGTTGGGTTCAACGCTCAGTTAGCGTTTCATGTTAATCATGCATATCTCTTACAGCACGCGTGGCTGGGAAGCCATACATGCAGACGTCTCATTTCAACCAAACACATTACACAATTTTCATCCTGCGCTCAGTGCACTTGAATTAATAAACATTCCATATGATACTTTACATTACAGCAGCGGTTCCCAAACTAGGTGTTGCGACCCCACGTGGGTTCGTCTGATATGAAAATGGGGTTGCGGGAGAATTTCCAAAATTTTGAAGACATATTTATTTTACAAGTATCTCATCTTTGTATCTCAAAATTGTTGTAATGTGGTTAACCGTAAAAAAAATAAAAAATAATTAAAATCTAAAAGATAAAATTCAACCAGAGAGTGCCCTTAGATTGTGGGAAAAGGCCGATTCAAGTGCAAGAGTCAAATGCGGCCTTTCGAGCTGTCAAGTGACCGAATGCTACAGAGAATGCATTCACGGGTCACTAGAAGTTTTGGTTCCTGTCTCCCTCAGAGAATTAAAACTCATGGTACCCTTCACCAGCTCATATCTGTGTGAAGCTGGATTCAGCAGTGCTCTCGTCTGCCTTAAAACCTCATTTAGATCCAGGTTGGTTGTGACAGCAGAGATGAGGTGTGTACTGTTGACCCCGCCCCCTGAATTTGAGAATCTCTCACGTGACATGCATCAAGCACACCCATTTCATTAGTGGTGGTGAGATAAGAGACATTATGTCAGACCAATTTTGCAATTGACTGCCATACCCTCACATTAAACGGATGTGATCGTGAGTTTAGAAGACAATCAAAACTACTGTTGGATGTTTTGCAATTGACTGCCAATAGTCCCAAATACAAAAGTAATCATTGGCTGTTAATTACATACTTTTTTTGAAATGGTTGCGGTCACGAGAATTTCAGATATATAAATGGGGTCGTGGACGAAAAACATTTGGGAACCCCTGCATTACAGCTTAATGGCACTTTTGTTCTTCGCATACATCTCTGTTACATCTATTTATCTTGTCTTCAACACCTTCTCCCTGGTGAGGAACTTATTTATTTTGGGGGGTTTTGATGCCAGCTGCCCAGCATAGGGCAACCTGTCATCAGCATCTGGCTCCGTGGAGCATTCCTCTGAAATGAGGCCTACCCCAAACTATAAAATTACATATTGTATTCTGTCTCTATTATTCAGTTAAGCCTTTACTTGATTGAAATGTAGTTTATGAAAGTTTAATCAGTAAGGCTGGTGTGAATGGATCATCACTTTTTATTCATCTACTAAACTCATATAATTCACATCACTTCCTATCTCTCTCATCATCATAGCAGGCATTTATTTATATGGTAGTAGTCATAATGATACCTCATCAACATAGCTGGTATTTATAGGTCAGTGTTTATAATGTCACCTCATCAACATAGCTGGTATTTATAGGGCAGTGTTTATGATGTCACCTCATCAACATAGTTGGTATTTATAGGGCAGTGTTTATAATGTTACCTCATTAGCATAGCCGGTATTTATAGGGCAGTGTTTATAATGTCACCTCATCAACATAGCTGGTATTTATAGGGCAGTGTTTATGATGTCACCTCATCAACATAGCTGGTATTTATAGGTCAGTGTTTATAATGTCACCTCATCAACATAGCTGGTATTTATAGGGCAGTGTTTATGATGTCACCTCATCAACATAGTTGGTATTTATAGGGCAGTGTTTATAATGTTACCTCATTAGCATAGCCGGAATTTATAGGGCAGTGTTTATAAAGTCACCTCATCAACATAGCTGGTATTTATAGGGCAGTGTTTATAATGTTACCTCATCAACATAGCTGGTATTTATAGGGCAGCGTTTATAATGTTACCTCATTAGCATAGCCGATATTTATAGGGCAGTGTTTATAATGTTACCTCATTAGCATAGCCGGTATTTATAGGGCAGTGTTTATAATGTTACCTCATTAGCATAGCCGATATTTATAGGGCAGTGTTTATAATGTTACCTCATTAGCATAGCCGATATTTATAGGGCAGTGTTTATAATGTTACCTCATTAGCATAGCCGATATTTATAGGGCAGTGTTTATAATGTTACCTCATTAGCATAGCCGGTATTTATCGGGCAGTGTTTATAATGTTACCTCATTAGCATAGCTGGTATTTATAGGGCAGTGTTTATAATATTACCTGCTCAGCATAGCCGGTATTTATAGGGCAGTGTTTATAAAGTTACCGCATCAGCATTGCAGATATGGTAATAATTATAACATTATGTCATGGGTGTCAATTAAGGCAGCCCTTCGCACCTCTCTGATTCAGAGGGGTTGGGTTAAATGCGGAAGAGACATTTCAGTTGAATGCATTCAGTTGTACAACTGACTAGGTATCCTCCCTTTCCCTTTTCCTTTCCTGTCAGCATGGCAGGTAATTATTGATATGGTATTGTTATTAATGATGCCTCGGCAGCATAGCAGATGTTTATATGGTATTGTTATTAATGATGCCTCGTCAGCATAGCAGATGTTTATATGGTATTATTATTAATGTGACCTCTTCAGCATAGCAGATGTTTATATGGTATTATTATTAATGTGACCTCGTCAGCATAGAGATGTTTATATGGTAGTGTTATTAAACCTACTTGACAATCTATGGAAAGACCTTAAAATGGTTGTCTAGCAATGATCAACAACCAATTTGACAGAGGTTGAAGCATTTTGAAAATAATAATGGGTAAATGTTCCACAATCCAGGTGTGGGAGGCCCAGATTCCAACCCGAGTTAAGCATGCGCAAATGGAACGCAATTCCTTTTTATGTGCTTTCCTTTATCCGTATTCTGACCTTGAATTTAAGCATGAGAATAGCATGCTATTCACCCACTTTTCGTTTGAGGTGGAGCTCGAATAAATGAAGATGTGTCTACAGATAGGACGCATTCTGATCTTGACTTAATTCCCTAATAATTCCAACATTTTACTTGGGAAAAAAACATGAATGTCTGGCGAGCCTACCGGATCTAAGTGGAAAAAGAATCTACTTAACATTTTTCTGAAATAAATAACACCATTCTCGATGCACTGTAATATATAACTTGATAAGATCTATTCATAAGAGCTAGGTAAATGAGTAATCTGTTTGCAGAAGGGGATGCCCATAGCAATTGTTTTAGATTATTTTTCCAAGGCATATGAAAACAAACTGAAATGCATTTCAAAATGACATGTATCACGGACCGTTTTCCACAGTGAAGTAGGATATAAAAAACTGTGCACTTATTTTGAATTATAATTGTGTGCCTTCACAATTATTGTGGATGAAATCTGGAGACCCAAGCTATAGGTTTCTGTAGGGCCGAATCTGCTGAGGTGATGAAATCTGGACACCCAAGCTATAGGTTTCTGTAGGGCTGAACCTGCTGAGTTGATGAAATCTGGAGACCCAAGCTATAGGTTTCTGTAGGGCTTAACCTGCTGAGTTGATGAAATTTGGAGACCCAAGCTAAAGGTTTCTGTAGGGCTGAACCTGCTGAGTTGATGAAATTTAGAGACCCAAGCTAAAGGTTTCTGAAGGGCTGAACCTGCTGAGTTGATGAAATCTGGAGACCCAAGCTATCGGCTCCTGTATGGCTGAACCTGCTGAGTTGATGAAATGTGGAGACCCAAGCTATAGGTTTCTGTAGGGTTGATGTACGCGCTTTAGAATGTTATAATTATATGCCTTGGCTTTCCTATGTTTTATTTTACAATTTGTATCATGTTAAATATTAGCCACTATCAGGACGTAATACCCACGTACATATATTTTTGCATCATTCCATTCCGTTTACCTTTCTTTCCTCTGTCACGTCCTTGTCAATTGTTCCTGAGGGTTACTAGCATTAGTGGATCATATTAGACTAACATTCTGCAATAATTTAGGACATTTAGCTTATTTGAATCAGCATGGAACTCAGACCACACTAGCAAGTTAAACTTGGAGCCTGGTGCACGTTCCCATGATGAGTGATAATTACGGTAAATTTATTGGATTCTATTTCAACCCTTCTTGTACACTTTTTTTCTACTTTCCAATATTTCATGGATTGAACAATTGAATATGACAACTTTCAGGTTGAATCCAACCAATGTTTTTTTTATTCATCAATATACAGCATTTCTTGTGTAAAGGCTCTCCAAACAGTTTTTTTAATGATTCATACTTTCATAACCTTAAAATATCCCTAAATAATCTACAAGATCAGAGTATTATTAAATCTACCAGTTGGTGCTGAAACGGAGACGAATACGCATAGAGGGCTTTCTTTCATTGATCCCTATATTCTAAACGCATTCTCTCTATGTATTTCATTGAGTCTGTCTGCAATATTCAAATGGAATGGGCACTGTATTTAAATGGTTGGCTTAAGATACATGTACTGAAAACCCCATTGAATGAAAACTACACGGGAAAATCTGTTGGCCAGCAAATGGGAGAGTTTTCAGTGGTTGAATAACATTTATTCAGAGCGTGCAAAGTAGCCACACCTGCAGAGCCCTTAGAGACTTACTGTACCCAGAACGACGCTTCTACAAAGTATTGACTCAGGGGTGTGAATACTTATGTAAATGAGATATTTATGTTTTTCATTTTCATAACATATTTTCTCTTTGTCATTATGGGGTATTGTCTGTAGATGGGTGAGGGGAAAAAAACATAATTTCATCAATGTTTAATTCAGGCTGTAACACAACAAAATGTGGAATAAGTCACTGGGTATAATGACTTTTTTCCCCTTACCTTTATTTAACTAGACAAGTCAGTTAAGAACAAATTCTTATTTACAATGACAGCCTACCCCGGTCAAACCCTAACCGGGACGACGCTGGGCCAATTGTGCGCCGCCCTATGGGACTCCCAATCACGGCCGGTTGTGATACAGCCTGGAATTGAACCAGGGTCTGTAGTGACGCTTCTAGCACTCAGGGGCCCCCCTATGTCACACAGTGTGTATTAAATACAACGTGTGAATTGGAAATGTGTTTTTGCATATCCCAACTCTCCCTGATACACCCTCAGAGAGTGGGGTCACTGGAGCAATTAGGGAAAAGTGCCTTTCTCAAGGGCACATCGAAAGATTTTTCTGGGATTTGAACTAGCAACCTTTCAGTTATTGGCCCAACGCTCTAACTGCCGCCCAAGTGAACATGTATTTGCTTTTTTGAATCTCTCATGTTTTTATTCTCTTGCCATTGGCCCTATACACACATATCCCCACAAAATTATAGGTCTGAGATACAGCCAATTATGTCCTGGCTATATCTCCAAATCTGTTTTTTTTTGTTGGTTTTTGTGCCATTCATTTCACTCAAGACACCTTCTAAGTTTTGAAGCTTTCAGGGGGTGCAGCAGGGGGTTCAGCAGGCCAAGGTGTAGTGAGAGAGGAGTGCAATGGGTTGCGGTTGCTAGGCAACAGGTGTTGTGATTAACAAAGCGGGTCTAGATGGCTCTGTGGTGGGATACTATCGCTAATTGACAGCAGTTTTCCCACAGGGACTTGTTCTAACCCTGAGACCCCTGGAATGAGGTGTGTGTGTGTGTGTGTGTGTGTGTGTGTGTGTGTGTGTGTGTGTGTGTGTGTGTGTGTGTGTGTGTGTGTGTGTGTGTGTGTGTGTGTGTGTGTGTGTGTGTGTGTGTGTGTGGACGTGTTTAACTATTTAGTAATAGTAAACTAACTTATTAGTTAAAATTGTTACCAACTGGGTCCAAAAATGCTAATTCTAGGGGGTTTAGGGAAGGTTAGAATCAGTGTTAGAGTTAGAAATACGTTAAGGGTTAGGAGCTAGAGTTAGTTTTAGGGTCAGGGTTAGGGGTTAGGTTTAGGGTTAAGGTTAGGTTGTTGGGTTAAGGTTAGGGTTAGGGTTAAGGTTAAGGTTAGAGTAAGGGTAAGTATACGGGTTAGGTTTAGGTTTAGGATTAGGGTTAGGGTTAGGGAAAATAGGATTTTGAATGGGCCTGAATTGTGTGTCGCCACAAGTTTAGTTGTACAAGACTGTTTGTGTGTGTGTGTGCACGTGTGAGTGTGCTAATATGTGTGTGTGTGCTCAGGGCAGTGGGAGAGGACAATAGTAAAGGGTGGGGGTATGTGAGATACACTGGCAAGCAGGGCAGACAAGAAGGACTCTGGGGGTCCCGCTGTGCTCTCTGATGGGGTTGGAGGGTCTTGCTCCACTGCCTTACTATCTGCATCCCAAGTGGTACCCTATTCCCTACATAGTGCAGTATTTTGAACTTTTTACCAGAGCCCTATGGGCCCTGGTCAAGAGTAGTGGACTACTTAGGGAATAGGGTGCCATTTAGGGTGCATACTCTGTGAAACACCATCTGGAATGGCTTCACAGCTCCTCTGACCCCTTCACAAGCCCTCTGAAAACACAACACCAACTCCCTCAAAATACTACTCTCTCTCTGCCTCAAAACACCAACCCCCTAAAAACACTACTTTACCTCCACTCAAAATAGTACTCTCTCATGCCCTCAAAATATGACTTTCTCACCCCCTCAAACTAATACTCTCTCACAACTAGTGTTGAGGAGTAGTGAACTACATGTAGTTCAACTAGTAATTTAATTACATTTTGCATTAGCTTGGTGGTAGTTGAACTAAATTCAAATCTTGGTAGTGTTTTCAGTAATTCATACTTTTTGACACGTAGAGGTGTAGCTAACTATTGGAACTAAACACTACTTTTTTTTGTAAAAAGAAAATGTTATATTGGTGAAGTAGGCAATATTGTTTTCCAGCATCACACCCGTCTAATTCTCACTTGAAACATAGATGTTGTGTTTAATAGGCTAAATTACACATTCTGTTAACATCTGATACCAGGTTGATCTGTTCTTGCAATTTGTAGTCTATGACATTTCAGATTAAGTTATGATAATGTATTTCAAAGTAACTTTAGTTAAGTAAACTCTTTTTTCTTAACGATAGCTTAACTTCTTCCAGTGTGAAGTAATTGGTAGCTTGGTAAACTATATTTTCAGAGTAGCTTCCACAACACTGCTCACAACTAACAAAATACTAATTTCACCCCCCAAAATAGTCCTCTCTCTCAGCCTCAAAACCCAACCCCATAAAAATACTACTCCCACTACACTCAAATACTACTCTTTCATAACTCAAAACACGAATCTTCCCCCCTCAAAACACTACTCTCACCCCCTCAAAATTCTACTGTCAACCCCTCAAAATACTATCTCTCGGCCTCAAAATCAAAATATTACTTTCTCACCCCGTCAATAGATTACTCTTTCACCGACTCTAAATACTACCATATCTCCCTCTTAAAATACTACTCTCTCACCTCCTCAAAACACAACACCGACCCCCTCAAAATACATTCCTCTTTACTCAAAACCCGCATATTTCCTTTATCAAACTCATCTATAATTCTCTACCAGCATGAAATATAGTCTGAAACATTTTGAGGTTTTTTCTATGATTGAGAGTAGAATTGTCACAGTATGCCTACATTTGAATTTAGAGAAAATCTAAGAAGCAAAGGAGGGAGGTAAAAGAAGAGAAGAGAGGGTCAAAAAGAGGTGAGACAAATCCTGTTGTGGAGAAAAAGGAGAAACAACGTTTGATATTCTGTGCATGGCCCGGGGTTCATCTGATTGGTGTGAAGAAGTTGGGAGGCCACTGGTTTAGGAGTCTTCAGATGCATCGGCTCTGTCCCAAATAGTACCCACTTGTCTACGTAGCCCACCCATTGTGCTCTGGTCAAAAGTAGTGCACTATGTAGGGAATAGGGTGCAATTTGGGACACAGACATGGGCTTATGAGGAACAGTCCACCGGGACAGAGCTGTTGCAGAGGAGTGTGAGTCATGGCTCCATGATTCTAAATAGGGCAGTCTGGCACATGATCCTTTCATACACAAACTACAGCATACAACACTGTTTGGTGGACAGCTACAAACTACAGCATACAACACTGTTTGGTGGACAGCTACAAACTACAGCATACAACACTGTTTGGTGGACAGCTACAAGCTACAGCATACAACACTGTTTGGTGGACAGCTACAAACTACAGCATACAACACTGTTTGATGGACAGCTACAAACTACAGCATACAACACTGTTTGATGGTGGACAGCTACAAACTACAGCATACAACACTGTTTGATGGACAGCTACAAACTACAGCATACAACACTGTTTGGTGAACAGCTACAAACTACAGCATACAACACTGTTTGGTGGACAGCTACAAACTACAGCATACAACACTGTTTGATGGACAGCTACAAACTACAGCATACAACACTGTTTGGTGGACAGCTACAAACTACAGCATACAACACTGTTTGATGGTGGACAGCTACAAACTACAGCATACAACACTGTTTGATGGACAGCTACAAACTACAGCATACAACACTGTTTGGTGGACAGCTACAAACTACAGCATACAACACTGTTTGATGGACAGCTACAAACTACAGCATACAACACTGTTTGGTGGACAGCTACAAACTACAGCATACAACACTGTTTGATGGACAGCTACAAACTACAGCATACAACACTGTTTGATGGACAGCTACAAACTACAGCATACAACACTGTTTGGTGGACAGCTACAAACTACAGCATACAACACTGTTTGGTGGACAGCTACAAACTACAGCATACAACACTGTTTGATGGACAGCTACAAACTACAGCATACAACACTGTTTGGTGGACAGCTACAAACTACAGCATACAATACTGTTTGGTGGACAGCTACAAACTACAGCATACAGCACTGTTTGGTGGACAGCTACAAACTACAGCATACAACACTGTTTGGTGGACAGCTACAAACTACAGCATACAATACTGTTTGGTGGACAGCTACAAACTACAGCATACAATACTGTTTGGTGGACAGCTACAAACTACAGCATACAGCACTGTTTGGTGGACAGCTACAAACTACAGCATACAGCACTGTTTGGTGGACAGCTACAAACTACAGCATACAATACTGTTTGGTGGACAGCTACAAACTACAGCATACAATACTGTTTGGTGGACAGCTACAAACTACAGCATACAATACTGTTTGGTGGACAGCTACAAACTACCGCATACAATACTGTTTGGTGGACAGCTACAAACTACAGCATACAGCACTGTTTGGTGGACAGCTACAAACTACAGCATACAACACTGTTTGGTGGACAGCTACAAACTACAGCATACAACACTGTTTGGTGGACAGCTAGAAACTACAGCATACAATACTGTTTGGTGGACAGCTACAAACTACAGCATACAGCACTGTTTGGTGGACAGCTACAAACTACAGCATACAACACTGTTTGATGGACAGCTACAAACTACAGCATACAACACTGTTTGATGGACAGCTACAAACTACAGCATACAACACTGTTTGGTGGACAGCTACAAACTACAGCATACAACACTGTTTGATGGACAGCTACAAACTACAGCATACAGCACTGTTTGATGGACAGCTACAAACTACAGCATACAACACTGTTTGGTGGACAGCTACAAACTACAGCATACAGCACTGTTTGGTGGACAGCTACAAACTACAGCATACAACACTGTTTGATGGACAGCTACAAACTACAACATACAACACTGTTTGATGGTGGACAGTTCCTGGATTTGACCTAAATATGATTTGTTTTCAACTTCAGTTCAAGGAAAACGATGAATGTTTCCCTTATTTTCATGTCTGATAAAACAAGTAAATCAACTCACTATCTTGCCAATAATGTGAACATATATTTTTTATGTAGCCTATACATCCTGTTTACATCCTGTTATGTAGAATTATTATGTATTGTGTTCCAATGATTTATCACTTACATAAACCTAGAAATCTACTTTGTATTTAGCAACGATTTATGATGTATGGCATCTCAATGTGTTCTACATTATTAAATATTTTTAGGGATATATTAGACCAATTACCATGAAATTAATATGACCCGTTTATTAAAGTGTGCGAGTGTGAATACCTGCGTGCGTGCGCGCGCGCGCTCTACTAGAACACATTTCCCATAATGCATTTGGAATGACTTGTGTAAATGACCCCATTTACTGAGCTGAGCTGTCACATATATAATCAGAGGGGGAATTGCATTTCTCACAGTATGGTTGTTTCACGATAAAACCATGACATTTCCACAATAATTATCTCCAAATTACTGTTGAATGTATGCTAAAAGGATTATGTCTTAGGATCTAAACTGCTCCGAGCTGCAGCGTCCCTTTCTCTCTCTCTCTCATTTAAATATGTTGACGTTGACTTTGACATTGTGATGTACGCCACACTTGCGCTGCATACCAATGCATCCTGTACTCCTCTCTCTACCTCTTCCCCAATCTCACAGAGGACAATGGTCACCTCAACCTGTGTCATTTAAAATGTTAATGGTTGCTTGTTCTACATTAACGTGCAGAAGAGAGGAAGGGAGAGGACTTTATGGACAAGTCCATTCAGATGACCGACTACCACTCTCACCTTCCTCCAGACATCCACCTAGTTATAATTAGAATGGGAAGAACTCAACTCCCCTTGAATACCTTTATCAGTTTTAATGATTTAAATCAAGGACATCGGGGAGTACAGACTTTTAGAAAGGACTCATTTTCTAATATTATTAAGTGGCGGGGAGGACAATATTGTAGATTTTCAACCCCTGCTAAATATAGTTGAACTAGCTAACTTCTCAGCAGGTAAAAAAAAATATTTTGTCACAGCCACAGAAGTAACACCTCTGGAACAGGACACAGAGAACAAGACTAATTGTACTTTTCAACTCATTAGAATATCTCACAGTTTGAATTCACCAGACAAGCTCCTTGTGGAGAGAATAAAGCCTGATTATGCACAAACGTTCCAATATGTCAGAAGAGGCCACAAAGCATTTTAAGAGGTACTCACTACTAGGCACGTTGGTATTATAATTACACGACACGTTTATAAAGTTGTCAGAGCTCTGCATTTGCAAAGTAATAACAAGTTCAAGAGATCGTCTAATTCTGTATTGACCTGTCTACTTGTGGTGTCTCAACTAAATTCCCTATGGAGATTTTATACAGCACTCACATCAGGAGGAATCCTCATCCTCATCAGGAGGAACCCAGTGAGATCCCTCTATACTAGAGTACTCTGCTCAGATCTGCTCAGTACTGTACTTTCCAGTACTTTCCATAGACGTACAGTATGATTAGTTTAAATCAGTTGAATGGGTGCGTCTTTACAGATATACAGGAAGTCTACAGTCTACAGTCTGGCCAATACCCACAGAGAGTTGGATCAGAAGGTATAGGGAAGGTTGCATTCATCCTCATGATCGCAAATTAAGCTGAGCAGGTCTTTGATTAGACCCTCTCCTTCCATCCAACTGACTTGATTGCATCCATGGCTCGAGGCTAAGGTTTCACTACATTTTGAGCTGAGTTTGAGTTATGCTTGTTTTATAACCTGCTTGTATAAGGATGGAAGGGATTAACTCTACACACATACAGTATGCACACACACACACACGGCCAATCACAGGGAATGCACATCAATATGATTTTAACGTTGGGTGAACTAAAAGTGATGCGGCGGAGGATTGTAGCCAGGCGGATCAGACACGGAGAGGTAAAGCGAAGGAAACTGTATAATTCATCTCACATGTAGTGTAGATTAAAATCCTGTACAGACATAGCTAGCTACATAGTTCAATTCCTGTGGATGCTCATTGTAATGGCCGCCTGGGAAGGAGGGAATCTGTAGCTCTGGGATTGAGATGCTGTCGTAGGACACATGAAGGGAGTGGGACGCGTAGCAAACCAAAGAGATACAAGTGTGTCCCAAATGGTACCCTATTCCCTATATAGTACGCTTCTTTTGACCAGTACTGCTCCATTACAAGAGGCAGTAAAAATGGAGAAAAGGAGGAGGAATTATGCACAGATGTGACTTCAACAATGGATTTTACAGTGCTTCTTCCTCAATCTCTCCCCTGTCTCTATATAGTGCGCTTCTTTTGACTAGGACCCATGCTATATAGTGCACTTCTTTTGACCAGGGCCCATAGGAAATAGGGTGCCATTTGAGAGGGAAGACCTGAGCCACTCTAGGTTGTCAAACCTTTCAGAGACAGGGGAGAGATTGAGGAAGAAGCACTGTAAAATCCATTGTTGAAGTCACATCTGTGCATAATTCCTCCTCCTTTTCTCCATTTTTACTGCCTCTTGTAATGGAGCAGTACTGCCGGCCAGGGTTTCAAAGGTGTTCCTTGGTGGGAAAGCTTTACAGTCGCACTGTTTCAAAGTGTCTCTGTGATTTGACTCCATGTGGTGTGAAATTATCTCTTTTTTTCTCCTTTCCTCCTTTCACACTGCTTCAAAGAATCTTATGTTGCAGAGAGGCTACAGCAATAAAGCAGAGAAAGCCTTGTAAGACTAATTTTACACATAGGGGGATCCAGCAGTCTTGTCTACCACTTTAGTGGGTGTGGGTAGTGGGTAGTGGGTAGTGAGTGTGGGTAGTGGTGTGGGTGGGAAAAGTGGGTGTGGGTAGTGAGTAGTGGGTAGTGAGAAGTGGGTAGTGGGTGTGGGTAGTGGGTAGTGGGCAGCTGGGAGGGTGGGAGGGTGGGAGGTAGAGCAGTGCTGCGACCGCTGCCTAGAAGGGCCATTCTCTTTCAAATCAAATCAAATCAAATGTTATTTGTCACATGCGCTGAATACAACAGGTGTAGACCTTAGAGTGAAAGGCTTACTTACAAGCCCTTAACCAACAATGCTTTAAAAAATAAATAAAATAAGTGCTAAGTAAAAAAATAGAAAATAGTAGAACATAGAAAGTAAAAGTAACAAATGATTAAACAGCAGCAGTAAAATAACAAGAAAGGCTATATACAGGGTGTACCAGTACAGAGTCAATGTGTGGGGGCACCAGTTAGTTGAGGTAATTGAGGTAATATATACATGTAGGTAGAGTTAAATTGACTATGCATAGATAATAACCAGAGAGTAGCAGCAGCTTAAAAGAGGGGTCTGGGTAGCCCGTTGATTAGCTGTCACGGAGTCTTATGGCTTGGGAGTAGAAGCTGTTAAGAAGCCTTTTGGACCTCGACTTGGCACTCCGGTACTGCTTGTTGTGCAGTAGCAGAGAGAACAGTCTATGACTTGGGTGGCTAGAGTCTATGACAATTTTTAGGGCCTTCCTCTGACACCGCCTTATATTGAGATCCTGGATGGCAGGAAAACTTGGCCCCAGTGATGTACAGGGCCGTACACACTACCCTCTGTAGTGCCTTGCGGTCAGAGGCCAAGCAGTTGCCATACCAGGCAGTGATGCAACCAGTCAGGATGCTCTTGATGGGTGCAACTGTAGAACCTTTTGAGGATCTGAGGACCCATACCGAATCTTTTTAGTTTCCTGAAGGGGAATAGGCTTTGTCGTGCCCTCTTCACAACTGTCTTAGTGTGTTTGGACCATGATAGTTTGTTAGTGATGTGGACACCAAGTTCTCAACCTGTTCCACTACAGACCGTCGATGAGAATGGGGGCGTGCTCGGTCCTGCTTTTCCTGTAGTCCACAATCATCTCCTTTGTCTTGACACCACACGACCTGGTCTCTGACCTTCTCCCTATAGGCTGTCTCATCGTTGTCGGTGATCAGCCCTACCACTGTTGTGTCATCGGCAAACTTAATAATAGTGTTGGAGTCGTGCCTGGCCATGCAGTCATGAGTGAACAGGGAGTACAGGAGGGGACTGAGCACGCACCCCTGAGGGGCCCCCATGTTGAGGATCGGCATGGCGGATATCTTGTTCCCTACCCATACCACCTAGGGGCAGCCCGTCAGGAAGTCCAGGATCCAGTTGCAGAGGGAGGTGTTTAGTCCCATGGTCCTTATTGATGAGCTTTGAGGGCACTATGGTGCTGAACACTGAGCTGTAGTCAATGAACAGCATTCTCACATAGGCGTTCCTTTTGTCCAGGTGGGAAAGGGCATTGTTGAGTGCAATAGGGATGGCATCATCTGTGGATCTATTGGGGCGATATGCAAATTGGAGTGGGTCTAGGGTTTCTGGGATGATGGTGTTGATGTGGTCTTGACCAGCCTTTATCAATCCATTCTGGTTTGGAACTACTCAGCTTGAGCTCAGAACAACATGCCTCATGGGAGTGTTCCTGCTCACAGACTTAAAACCATGCATGTTGTACATTTGGACTTGGAGGCCATGCCTGTGGTTTTTGATAAATAACTCTTAAGTACATTTAGTAAAACGTGGTTATTGCTCAGAGAGGGAGACTGCTACTGTGTTATTACACAGACAAATTCGATGAGACAAGACAACCTAGTCGTGTTTATGTGTCCAGATTTTTTTTTAAATCAGTGGCCGACTGCATCAGTCTACACACACCATTGATAAAGTCATACACAGCAGATTGTGTGGAGAGAAAGAGAGAGGGATCAATGATTCAACTGAGAATGGAAACATATCACCATCACCTCGATCACATGCTTGAATTAACACCCTTCTGCAAGTGCTGTTGACCTATAGGCCCTGGTCAAAAATAGTGCACTGCATAGAGAATAAGGTGCCATTTGGGACACAGTCAATGGTTCTGATCATAGCCCCCTCGTGGGTAGTGGGAACCCACCCAGCTGGTGCCCTATTTGTCAGCCCAGTGATGAGTGTTGCAGAGATGACACAAGCCCACCCTGTGTGTGCATGTGTGTGTTTGTGCATGTGTTAGGGGTGATTACCTCATCACCCATACCCTCAGAATCCTCTGCTCTCTCCCTGCGACGCCACAGTTACCTGTAGGATGGTGTTAAAGAGATTGAACAGGATCTTAAGCACTCACAAATTTGTAACATAAAATACGAAATGAATAACATAGTACACAGTATATGTGTACCTGTTGTGACTCATGAATGCTACTTTTAAAACTACTAGCTGAAATTATGCAAAACCTTTCTGGCATCACTTTAAACAGTTCAAGTTTCAGTTGTTGAGAGCAAATAATGAGACACTCACTGGCAACTACTCAATGGAAAGTGTGTGTGTGTGTGTGTGTGTGTGTGTGTGTGTGTGTGTGTGTGTGTGTGTGTGTGTGTGTGTGTGTGTGTGTGTGTGTGTGTGTGTGTGTGTGTGTGAATGACAGGTCCTATTATGAGTGATGACACCTCTTAGTTTAGCGAGCGTGCTGATCTCGTCCCTAGCTTTCATATCTCTCTCTCTCCCAGTCTTAATTAGGATGTTTCTGAGCAGAGAGAGAGGACACACGAACAAACCAACGAACCAACTAACTGCTGGTCTGAGATGAATCATGAATCGTGAAAATGGAGACAGGTTGACGGAGGGAAAATTGTGTTATTTTTGCACCAAGCACGATCATTACCTCGCTCCCTCGCTCCCTGCCAAGTTCCACCTCCCCTCCCCCTCATTACTCACAGTGTCAAATTGCAGCCTGAACGACTCCTTAAGGCATCGGCATGCTTCATGACACCTAGCCCAACTCAGCTAACTAAACTGAACGAGTGCGCTTGCATACTACCTTAGTAAACGAGAACAAAAGCGGCAATAGTACTGTTTGTCCATTTTGACACGCTGTTGCCAGCATATACACTACTGTCAATAATTTTGACGGTTTTGCCAAATTTATCAAATATGTTTGATGCAGTATTTTTCAATTAAAAAAGGTGCATGAAAACGAAACGTCTCTCGTTGAATGACAATAAAGACTTTATTGAAGAATGCCTACTGTAGACCAATCACTGACGTAGGGTAGACTCTGGCTCCAAATTTCAGCTTGCCTCCAGAAAAAAATCTTGTGTGTACTCACCAATGTCCCAAACGAATAAAAACATCACAAAATGTCGTCATAATATATGCACGCACTCTATTGAACAGTTTCGGCTGGGAAGCATGTGAATGCCTTTGCAGTCAGAGACCCCTCAGAGACCCCCCAGAGACCCCTCAGTAGAGGTAGTGTTAGAAATGGTGTCCCATAATCCCTGGTGACCCTGGAAATGATGCCACCATGGAAACCTGTCACACACTCCTAATTGGAATAACCACCTCATACAACATCAACTTAACAAAGAAACTTGATAAGCTATTCTATACATGACAGTATAGCAAGTAGCCTTGTCCGAGCCAGCAAGGCCCATAGGGCAGGAGTCTATCTCCTGTTGCTGTATTGTGAGGCATTTTGATGTACAAGTACACCCCCTGGACAGGACGCTAGTCTATTGCATGGCCTAGATGACAGTATAGACTAGTCTATTACAGGGCCTAGATGACAGTATAACAGTATATACTTTAAAAGCAAAGAAAGTAACAAAAGTCTAAATATACACCGAGTGCTCTTTCCATGACACAGACTGACCAGCTGAATCCAGGTGAAAGCTATGATCCCTTATTGATGTCCCCTGTTAAATCTACTTCAATCAGTGTAGATGAAGGGGAAGATATAGGTTAAAGAGGATTGTTAAGCCTTGAGACAATTGAGACATGGTTTGTGTGTGTGCCATTCAGAGGGTGAATTGGCAGACAAAAGATTTAAGTGCCTCAAGCTCACAGAACGGGCCGTTGAGCTCTGAAGCGCGTAGCACAGAAAAATAATTTGTAACACTCACTACCGAGTTCCAAACTGCCTCTAGAAGCAACGTCAGCACAATAACTGTTCATCGGGAGCTTCATGAAATAGGTTTCCATGGCCGAGCAGCCACACACAAGCCTAAGATCACCATGCGCAATGCCAAGTGTCGGCTGGAGTGGTGTAAAGGTCAGCGCCATTGGACTCTTGAGCAGTGGAAACGCATCCTCTGGAGTGATAAATCACGCTTCATCATCTGGCAGTGTGATGGATGAATCTGGGTTTGGTGGATGCCAGGAGAACGCAACCTTCCCCATTGCATATTGCCAACTGTAAAGTTTGGTGGAAGAGGAATAATGGTCTGGGGCTGTATTTCATTGTTCGGGCTAGGCCCCCTAGTTCCAGTGAAGGGAAATCTTAACGCTACAGCATACAATGACATTCTAGATGATTATGTGCTTCCAACGTTGTTGCAACAGTTTGGGGAAGGCCCTTTCCTGTTTCAGCATGGCAATTCCCCCGTGCACAAAGCGAGGTGGTTTGTTGAGATCGGTGTGGAAGAATTTGACTGGCCTGTAAAGATCCCTGACCTCAACCCCATCGAACACGTTTGGGTTGAATTAGAACGCAGACTGCGAGCCAGGCCTAATCGCACAACATCAGTCCCCGACCTCACTGACGCTCTTGTGGCTGAATTGAAGCAAGTCCCCGCAGCAATGTTCCAACATCTAGTGGAAAGCCTTCCCGGAACAGTGGAGGCTGTTACTGCAGCAAAGGGGGGACCAACTCCATATTAATGCCCATGTTTTTGGAATGAGATGTTTGATGAACAGGTGTCAACATACTTTTGGTCATGTAGTGTAACATAATTGTCACGAATACCACCGAAGGTGGCTCCCCTTCCTGTTCGGGTGGCGGTCGTCGTCGCCGGTCTACTAGCTGCCACCGATCCCTTTTTCCTTTTCGTTTGTTTTTGTCTAATTGTTTTCACCTGTTCCTTGTTGGGGTTTTGGGATGGGTGTTATTTAAGTTTGTTTAGGCTTGTGGTTATTTTACGTTAGTGGTGTTTGTTGACTTTTGGGTTTTCGCTGTCCGGTATTTTTGTAACAGTGGTTTTGGGTTTGTTGCGCCTGTGTTTTGGGCTTCACCCATGTTTATACCTGTTACTTTGATTGAGGACATTAAAGCGTTTTTCCCCGTCTATCTTCTGCTCTCTGCGTCTGACTCCACACCCATCACTGTCCCTGCGTTACAGAAGCCCGCACCACCATATGGAGTCAGCAGGAGCAGCGACCACCCTTCTCCTCAAGATGGAGGAAAGAGTCCTTCATCATACGTCCATCCTCCATCGCATCGGATCAGCGATGGATCAAATGACGGAGAGTATGGACCGTTGGGAGAGGAGTGGTCTCTTACTACCCCACCTACCCTCCCACCAGCAACTCTACCATCTCCTCCAGCGGGATCCAGTGCCAGCGCGCTGCGTATCACGCCTCCGAGGGAGTACAATGGAGCGGCGGCGGGGTGCCAGGGATTCCTGTTACAACTAGAGCTCTACCTGGCCACCGTTCGGCCGACTACCTCGGACGAGGAGAGCGTGAGTGTCCTCGTCTCCTGCCTGACGGGTGGAGCCCTGGAGTGGGCCAATGCCGTCTGGAACGGGCCCGACTCAGCGAGGGGCCACTACCCGTTGTTCCATCTCCGGCAGGGGACGAGGAGCGCGCAGGACTTTGCGCTGGAATTCTGGACGTTGGCCGCTGGAGCGGGGGGAACGACAGGGCCCTGATAGACCATTACAGGTGTAGCCTAAGAGAGAATGTCTGCAGGGAGCTGGCTTGTCGGGACACTACGCTCAGCTTGGATGGGCTGATTGACATGTCAATCCGGCTAGACCATCGGCTGGCTGCTCGTGGACGTTCTGAAAGGGTCCTGTCAGTTCCACCTCCTGGCCCCCCCCCCGCTCCCATCTCGATGGAGCTAGGAGGGGCTGCATCTAGGGAGACCGGAGGAGGAGGCTCCTCCTGTACCTATTGTGGCCGGAGAGGGCACACTTTCGGTCGGTGCTGGAGGAGTCCATCTGGGTGTCGAGAGGGCAGGCAGAACACTCCTCGGTCACCCCAGGTGAGTCAGCACCACACAGAGCTTCCTGTTGGTCACATGTTTTTGTTAATTTGTTTCCTGAATTTTTCCCCTCTCTCCAGCATAAGGCGCTAGTCGATTCAGGCGCATCGGGAAATTTTCGCCCAGAGGTTGAGGATTCCGTTAGTTAAGGTAGATTCCCCCCCCTTCCCCGTGCACTCCTTAGATAGTCAACCGTTAGGGTCAGGGAGGCCACGAGATGATTAAAAGGGGGAATCATAAGGAGCGGATTAGTCTGTTCCTTGTCGATTCACCTGCGTTTCCGGTGGTGCTGGGGATTCCCTGGCTGGCTATTCACAATCCTAGGATTTCATGGAGACAGGGAGCTCTCCAGGGGTGGTCTGATGAGTGTTCAGGCAGGTGTTTAGGAGTTTCCATCGGTGCGACAACGGTGGAGAGTCCAGACCAGGTTTCCACCGTGCGCATTCCTGCTGAGTATGCAGATTTGGCTATCGCTTTCAGTAAGAAGAAGGCGACCCTATTACCACCCCATCGACAGGGGGATTGCGTGATAAACCTCCAGGTAAACGCTGCACTACCCAGGAGTCATGTGTATCCTTTGTCCCAGGAGGAGACATTGGCCATGGAGACATATGTCACGGAAGCCCTGGGACAGGGGTACATTCGGCCCTCCATGTCACCCGTCTCCTCAAGTTTCTTTTTTGTGAAGAAAAAGGAGGGTGGTTTGGGTCCGTGTATTTATTATCGAGGTCTAAATTCCATCACTGTGGGTTTTAGTTACCCACTACCTCTCATTGCTACGGCAGTGGAATCATTTCACGGGATTCTTCACGGACCTGGACCTCAGGTGCGCGTATAATCTTGTGCCTATTTGGGAGGGAGATGAGTGGAAAACCGCGTTAGTACCACATCTGGCCATTATGAGTACCTCGTCATGCCGTACGGGTTAAAGAATGCTCCTGCCATCCTTCAATCCTTCGTTGATGAGATTCTCAGAGACCTGCACGGACAGGGTGTGGTGGTGTATATTAACGACATCTTGATCTACTCTGCTACACACGCCGCGCATGTGTCTCTGGTGCGCAAGGTTCTTGGGTGACTGCTGGAGCATGACCTGTACGTGAAGGCAGAGAAATGTGAGTTTTCCAAACGAGCCGTTTCCTTCCTGGGTTATCGCATTTCCACCTCGGGGGTGGTAATGGAGGGTGACTGCGTCAAGGCCGTGCGTAATTGGCCAACTCCGACCATGGTAAAGGAGGTGCAGCGGTTCTTAGGGTTTGCCAATTACTACCGGAGGTTTATCCGGGGCTTTGGTCAAGTAGCGGCTCTTATTACCTCACTGCTGAAGGGTGGGCCGGTGTGTTTGCAGTGGTCAGCAGAGGCAGAAGGAGCTTTCCGTCATTTGAAGGCGCGGTTCACCGACGCGCCAGTGTTGGCACATCCGGACCCTTCTTTGGCATTCATAGTAGAGGTGGACGCATCCGAGGCTGGGGTTGGAGCTGTGCTCTCACAGCTCTCGGGTACGCCACCGAATCTCCGCCCCTGTGCTTTTTTTACACAGAAGCTTGGGCCAGCGGAGCGGAATTATGATGTGGGGGATAGGGAGTTGTTGGCCATGGTTAAGGCCTTGAAGGTGTGGAGACACTGGCTTGAGGGGGCTAAGCACCCTTTCCTCATCTGGACTGACCACCGTAACCTGGAGTATATCCGATCAGCTAGGAGACTGAATCCTCGTCAGGCAAGGTGGGCCATGTATTTCACCTGATTTCGTTTTACGATCTCGTATCGACCAGGTTCCCTCAATACTAAGGCCGGCGCGCTGTCCCGCCTATACGACACTGATGACCGGTCCAGCGATCCTACTCCCATCATTCGGGCTGCCAAGCTGGTAGCACCGGTAGTATGGGAGGTGGACGCGGACATCGAGCGGGCACTAAGGGAGGAACCTGCGCCTCCACAGTGCCCAGTCGTGATCAGTTGATTTGGTGGGCTCATAGTCTACCCTCGTCAGGTCACCCGGGTATTTCGAGGATGGTGCGAGGTCTTAGAGGGATGTACTGGTGGCCTACCTTGTTGAGAGACGTGCAATTCTATGTCTCCTCCTGTTCGGTGTGCGCCCAGAGTAAGGCTCCTAGGCACTTGCCACGAGGGAAATTACAACCCCTCCCCGTTCCACAACGGCCGTGGTCCCATCTATCGGTGGATTTTCTTACGGATCTTCCCCTGTCACAGGGGAACACGATGATCCTGGTCATTGTGGATCGGTTCTCAAAGTCCTGCCGTCTTATCCCGTTGCCCGGTCTCCCTACGGCCCTACAGACTGCGGAAGCGCTGTTCACCCATGTCTTCCGGCACTACGGGGTGCCCGAGGATATTGTTTCTGGTCGGGGTCCCCAGTTTACGTCCCGAGTATGGAAGGCGTTTATGGAGTGCCTGAGGGTCTCGGTCAGCCTGACCTCGGGTTATCATCCGGAGAGTAATAGGCAGGTGGAGAGAGTGAACCAGGAAGTGGGTAGGTTTCTGCGGTCTTATTGCCAGGACTGGCCAGGGGAGTGGGCAAGATACATCCTCTGGGCTGAAATGGCCCAGAACTCACTAAGCCACTCCTCTACCAACATGTCACCATTTGAGTGTGTGTTGGGGTACCAGCCGGTTCTGGCACCATGGCATCAGAGCCAGACCGAGGCTCCTGCGGTGGAGGAGTGGGTGCAGCGCTCTAAGGAGACCTGGAGAACCGTCCAGGAGTCATTGCGTCAGGCGAGTGGATGGTAGAAGAGGAGCGCTGACCGTCACCGCAGTGAGGCCCCCGTGTTTGCACCGGGGGACAGGGTCTGGCTCTCGACCCGAAACCTGCCCCTCTGCCTGCCCTGCCGGAAGCTGGGTCCACAGTGTGTAGGGCCATTTAAAGTCCTGAGTAGAATAAACGAGGTGTGTTATCGATTGTTACTCCCTTCATATTATCGTATTAACCCCTCGTTTCATGCGTCTCTCCTCAGGCCGGAGGTAGCTGGTCCTGTTACTGTGATTGAGGACATTAAAGCGTTCTTTTCCCATCTACCTTCTGCTCTCTGCGTCTGACTCCACACCCATCACTCTCCCGGCGTTACAATAATAAATAAAAAGCATTGAATATTTAAATTCATACACTACAATTTTTTTTAAAACTTTGCCCCAGGAGCATTTAACTACAGGCCACTCTCACATATGGAAGGATGTGCCTACCTGATTGAGGAGACACGGTGAGCAGTTGGGAGTTGGGGCCAATTTCATCGTAAAGTGTTTCCTTGGTGTTAAATACAGTCTGTGAACAAACTTAATACTGTGCATTCGGAAAGTATTCAGACCCCTTGACTTTTTCCAAATGTTGTTATGTTACAGCTTTATTCTAATCTAAACACAATTCCCCATAATGACAACGAAAAAAAGTTTTTTTAGAAATGTTCTCACATTTCTAAAAAATAAAGTGAAATATCACATTTAGAATTCAGTATTCAGATCCTTTACTCTGTACTTTGTTGAACCCCCTTTGGCAGCGATTACAGCCTCAAGTCTTCTTGGGTATGACGCTACAAGCTTGGCACACCTGTATTTGGAGAGTTTCTCCCATTCTTCTCTGCAGATCCTCTTAAGCTTTGTCAGGTTGGATGGGGAACGTCGCAGCACAGCTATTCTCAGGTCTCTCCAGAGATGTTCGATCAGGTTCAATTCAGCTCTGGCTGGGCCACTCAAGGATATTCAGAGTCTTGTCCCGAGCCACTCCTGCGTGGTCTTGGCTGTGTGGTTAGGGTCGTTGTCCTGTTGGAAGGTGAATCTTTGCCCCAGTCTGAGGTCCTGAGTGCTATGGAGCAGGTTTTCATCAAGTATCTCTCTGTACTTTGCTCCATTCATCTTTTCCTCGATCCTGACTAGTCTCCCAGTCCCTGCCGCTGAAAAACATCCCCACGCATGATGCTGCCTCCACCATGTTTCCCCGTAGGGATGGTGTCAGGTTTCCTTCAGACGTGACGCTTGACATTCAGGCCAAAGAGTTCAATCTTGGTTTCATCAGACCAGAGAATCTTGTTTCTCACGGTCAGAGTCCTTTAGGTGCCTTTTACCAAACTCCAAGCAGGCTGTTGTGCCTTTTACTGAGGAGTGACTTCCATCTGGCTACTCTACCATAAAGGCCTGATTGGTGGAGTGCTGCAGAGATGGTTGTCCTTCTGGAAGGTTCTCCCATTACCACAGAGGAATTTGTGCAGCTCTGTCAGAGTGACCATTGGGTTCTTTGTCACCTCCCTTGGTCGCCTCCACAAAAAGGCTTCTCAACAGTTTTACTCCCATGCCATAAGACTCCTGAACAGGTAATCAAATGGCTACCCGGACATTTTGCATTGTGTGCCCCCCTAACCCCTCGTTTACACTGCTGCTACTCTCTGTTTATCATATATGCACAGTCACTTTAACTATACATTCCCATACGTATGTACATACTACCTCAATTGGCCCGACCAACCAGTGCTCCCGCACATTGGCTAACCGGGCTATCTGCATTGTGTCCCGCCACCCACCACCCGCCAACCCCTCTTTACGCTACTGCTATTCTCATCATATATGCATAGTCACTTTAAGCATATCTACATGTACATACTACCTCAATCAGCCTGACTAACCGGTGTCTGTATGTAGCCTCACTACTTGTATTGCCTCACTACTGTATATAGCCTTGCTACTGTTTTTCACTGTCTTTTTACTGTTGTTTTTATTTCTTTACTTACCTATTGTTCACCTAAATACCTTTTTTGCACTATTGGTTAGAGCCTGTAAGTAAGCATTTCACTGTAAGGTCTACATCTATTGTATTTAGCGCACGTGACAAATAAACTTTCATTTGATTTGATTTGAGAAACATGTCAAGGATGATCAATGGAAACAGGATGCACCTGAGCTCAATTTTGATTCTCATAGCAAAGGGTCTGAATACTTATGTAAATAAGGTATTTCTGTTTTTAATTTTTAATACATTTGCAAAAATTCTAAACACCTGGTTTTGCTTTGTCATTATGTGGTATTGTGTGTAGATTGATGAGGGAGTAAAATGATTTAATCAATTTTAGAATAAGGCTGTAACATAACAAAATGTGGAAACTGTCAAGGGGTCTGAATACTTTCCGAATACACTGTATAGTAAACTATCATCTTCGTATAATGAGATGAAGTTATCGTTAGATTTTAGGGAAACTTGTGTTATTTCCTTCTATTTACAAATTGCCTGGCCCAGGGATTCCATGGACAATAAGAATAGCAATGGCGAAATTGGATCACCTTGTCTGCTGCTTCTAGTGTTCTGGACAGACCAGAGCCGATATTGGCTGTTGTAACTATGGCTGAGGGATTGACTTATAGTATTTTAATCATGTTAATGAAATTGGAACTAATTCCCATATGTCCCAAGACAGACCAGAGACATGACCATTCTAGTCTATCAAAAGCTTTTTCTGCATGGAGAGATAATACAGCCCAAGGAGCTGTTGTTTCTGATGAAGCATTTAAGATTTGTAATAGTCAAGGATGCTTTTTAACAAACCCACTTTGGACCATGTGGCCCAATTTGGGTAAGTAAGTCTTGAGATGGGACGACAACAGTTTAATATCTGTGTTTATCAAAGATGGGGGACGATAGTGAGAACAGTGAGTGACATCCTATCCTTTTTTTAATAGAAGCTGAATTAGTTGTGTACTCCCGTCTCTCCCAAATGAACCTTGGTGAACGGCTATATTCATAATGTTGAGCAATAGGGGACGTACTTGATTCCAAAATGTTAAATAAACCTCAGGACAAGTCTTGTCCCATTCAGGTGATTAGGTTTTATTCATGCTATCTGATGCCCTTTAAAGTTAATTGAGAGAGATTTGGGCTCCCAGCGAGGTAGCTTCATCTGCTGAGAGAAGAGGAGTTCTTAATTATTTTAGAGATGACTTAGTCTGGCTTGGTGTGGATTTACAATCATCAATTTGTAGTTATCAAAAGTTGAAACACCATCTTGTGGGGGAGACTGTGGGGGAGACTGGGGGATGAATGGGAGGAGGACTGATAGGCAACTTCGGTTGCTGGGTGGGATGGGAAGGGGTCAGTCACGCTTTCTTCGTGTCTGGGGGGTGCTAGGCGGGGTGGGAGGTATTGTTTCCCGGGTGGGGAGGGAGGGCGGGCTGGTGGATGAGTTAGGGTTATCTTTGTATACATTTCTTTGATAGTTTTTTCTATATCTGTAACCCCCCCTCCCAGAAAATAACTGTATATCTCAGGGCCTAAATGACAGTATAACATTATAGTCTCCTGAGAACAGATAGGAAATAGACATGGAGCAAGACAATTACTCTTTGCAGTATGGGAAGTGATTCATGGCACGTGTGTTGAAAGTAACAGATGTGATTTCATGCTCAGGTGCACCGGATCTGTCTCCCCAAATCCCCCCCCACACACACACACACACACGTCAACTCTGATAAATTATTCCAGTGGGCAAGCCACTTTGTATCTGTATCTCTTTCTCTGTATACCGTGTCCCAAATAGTACCCTATTCCCCATACGGCTCTGGTCAAAAGTGGTGCACTATATAGGGAATAGGGTATTATTTGGGACAGAGTCTCCCTGGATGACACTGCATGGCTCATCAATAGCCATCTCTCATGTTAGCTGTGTGGAGGCCTGTTTCCTTCCACACCTACTGTGGGATTGTACAGTATGTATAAACCTGTATGAAAAGAATGAGATGGAAGTTAAAGGATTCACTGCACTGTACTCTCACTGATGAAAGATATATAATTCTTAGTGAGGAGCTTTGTGATTCTTCATTCTTGTTTTCCGTGTTACTAAAAAAAAAAATTCAACTCTGTACAAACCCAGAAAAAACAGGTTTTGAAGTTGTTGTCTTTTATCTTAGCCCTCAAACGTCTCCAAGGTTAGCTTTGTGATAACGCATCCAGGCTGCAGTGGTGATAGTGAGAGCATGCTGCCCCTGGACGCTGTAGACTACACAACTATGCAGCCAAACACCTCAAGGGCAGTATGTGCCCACTGCTCACTGCTAAACTGATGAATAACAACGAACGAAGGCAGTGTGGATCACTGAACACAGACACACAGAGTCAGTCTCAGAGAAGCAAAGTTTACACTGCCCTTTTTCTCCATTTCAGTTAGCTCACACCCTATCACCACTGTTCTCTGGCTTTGTTGTCTCTGTCGTCTGTACTTACTTTCTTTCTTCCAATCTCTCTCTCACTAAGTTCATTAGAGTTACCAGCCTCAGATTGCAGCCCAGATAAATGCTTCACAGAGTTCAAGTAACAGACACATCTCAACATCAACTGTTCAGAGGAGACTGGGAATCAGGCCTTCATGGTCGAATTGCTGCAAAGAAGCTACTACTAAAAGACACCAATAAGAAGAAGAGACTTGCATGACCCCAAAAAACATGAGAATGGACATTAGAGTCCAAATTTGAGATTTTTGGTTCCAACCACAGTGTCTTTGTGAGACACAGAGTAGGTGAACGGATGATCTCTGTATGTGTGGTTCCCACCGTGAAGCATGGAGGAAGAGGTGTTATGGTGTGGGGGTGCTTTGCTGGTGACACTGTCTGTGATTTATTTAGATTTCAAGGCATACTTAACCAGCATGGCTACCACAGCAATCTTCAGCAATATGCTATCCCATCTGGTTTGCGCTTAGTGGGACCATTTGTTTTTCAACAGGACAATGACCCAACACACCTCCAGTCAGTGTAAGGGCTATTTGACCAAGATGGAGGGTATTGGAGTGCTGCATCAGATGAGCTGGCCTCCACAATCACCCGACCTCAACCCAATTGAGATGGTTTTGGATGAGTTGGACTGCAGAGTGGAGGAAAAGCAGCCAACAAGTGCTCAGCATATGTGAGAACTCCTTCAAGACTGTTGGAAAGGCATTCCAGGTGAAGCTTGTTGAGAGAATACCAAGAGTGTGCAAGCTGTCACCAAGGCAAATGGTGGCTATTTGAAGAATCACAAATATATAATATATTTAGATATTTTATGATTTTCATGATTCCATGTGTTATTTCATAGTTTTGATGTCTTCACTATTATTCTCAAATGTAGAAAATAGTAAAAATAAAGAAAAACCCTTGAATGAGTATGTGTCCAAACGTTGACTGGTATTGTATGTTAACATTGCCAAAGCAAGTGAAGTAGATAATAAGCTAAAGTGAAATAACCAATCAAATTAACAGTAACCATTTCACTCAGAAAAGTTCCAAAAGAATGAAGACATTTCAAATGTCATATTATGTGCAAATAGTTCAAGTACAAAAGGGAAAATAAATAAACATAAATATGGGTTGTGTTTACAGTGGAGATCATCAAAATTTTGTTTGTTTTTCAAATTCTTTGTGGATCTCCCGCTCTCTCTCTTCCTACCTCTCAGCTTTGATGTAGAGAATAAGATAATAAGTCCCATTACAGTAGCTGAGCCTCTTGTTAGAAAGCAGATCTGTCTGTCTTTAGCAGAGTGGTCCAGGGCTCGAGGGTTAATAAGACGGGCCCTGCACATGGGCACCTCTCCATCCCCTGCCCTGTCCCCCTTCATCGCTCTCTCTCCCTCGCCTTCTCTTTATCTCTCTCTCACCTTCTCTACAGCCCCAGGTCCCTTCATAAGTGGTCTGGAAGGGGGAAAGCACATCCACAGGGACTCTGGTCTGGAGAGGCAGTGGTGGAGGATTGCAGCCAGAGAAACATCTCTTTCATTTTCCTTGGCACCTTTTCAAAACATTGTGTGCCCCGCACATAAGATGAGTTAAGGGGGAGAGGGGAGAACTGAGTAATCATCTTTCAGCAAGACTTAGATATATATATCTCTCACTCACTCTCACTCTCACTCAGAACATATAGAGCTGCCTGCCTCTGAATGTCATACATTGTGCAGCTTTGAACATGTGTTTGTTTTGGCTTTGATTTCACAGAGGGCCTATCAGCTCTCTACTGGAAGCTATGTTGACACACTTACATGCAGCAGCTCAGGAGTAATGCTTTTAGAATGTTACGGTACAGCTCGGAATAGTTGCACAGGCTGGAGAAATTATGTTTTTAACAAAGTTCCTGCTATCTCAACTACCAGTACATTTAAGTAAGTCACTTTCCTAAAGTTGTTGTCTCACAACGATTGGACACCTATCAGCTTTGTATTGTCACTGCTCCTGACTCCATGTTCAACTATTTCCTTCATTACTACTCAACTACTGTACCTCACTATTCACCATTCAGAATAGCATGATCACCCAATTTTAACTGGTTCTGACTCGAATGATTATGGCCCTGTCTAAACTCAAGATGATCATATTCCCTGTTCAAACTGGATAGTTTAAGGGAGGGTAAAGGGAGGAAGAAAAGCAGAACCGCCCAGTCACACGGCATAGGGTTTCAAAGCCATCTGTGTGGGAGAAGCAGGATCATGACATCAGCTCTGAGCACAGCACGCACCTACAGTTAGTGTTCCTCCTCTTTGCCTGTTGGCATGGCAGCAGAACCGACTCATGACTTTGGCTCCAAAAATAGTCCCTTTAAAGCCTTCCTGACCTCCGCTAAGAGACATTTACACAGGACATATTCTCAATATAAATAATATTATAATTTCAATAACTGAGAAATGTAGTAAGTTAGGCTTCAGTCTATTAAAAACCTCTTAAACGTACGTTGAAGGGTGCATTTTGAGATGTAAAAACAGCATTGTAACAGTATTGTGACAATACAGTTCTGGACTAATGCTTCAAACTGCTGCAGCAGAACTACATTGTGGTTGGCTCTGACCCAAGCTCTCTGTCTGTATGTGTGTGCCTGTCTACCGGGGTGAATGGGATATGCACACTGCTGTTGCTCATGTAGTAAATGGACAATAAAGACTTGTTATTGTAGAAGGAAGACTTGTCCTAGTATCTGTGTATAGCTGCGTTAGCTCTATTTCAGGGGCTTCCCCCTGAGACTCTCGGGGAACAGATTGTGAAATTACCATTGGGTTACAGGAGTACTGGACCTCCAGGCTCCTGGCACAGGAAGAATCGCTTGAGCATATGTCACCAGCATGATTCATTCATTTAAATGGATCTTGTGGAAATGGGCCAGGTAGCAGCGGTAGTAGCTCCGCGGTGGCTGTCAACAGTAGCTCGGCCCTCACACATACCTCTCCCTCCCCCAACACCTTCCTGCCATATGCTCCGACTGCCACACACACACACACACACACTGTAAGCGAACACATACACACACACTGTAAGCGAACACACACACATGCAAGCACACGCACACACGCACTCGCACACACACATACACACATACACACACATACTGTCTGATGGGCCCAGACAGATGCAGAATTGTATTGGTTGTTTGGTACACATCCTAGAACACACACACTGGAACACTCGCACTGGAACACTCGCAATGGAATACACATACTGGAACACACACACTGGAACACTCGCACTGGAACACACACATACTGAAACACTCATATTGGAACACTCACACTGGAACAGTAAAACTCGCACTGGAACACTCGCACTGGAACAATCACACTGGAACAGTAAAACTCGCACTGGAACACTCGCACTGGAACACTCGCACTGGAACAGTAAAACTCGCACTGGAACAATCACACTGGAACAGTAAAACTCGCACTGGAACACTCGCACTGGAACACTCACACTGGAACAGTAAAACTCGCACTGGAACACTCGCACTGGAACACTCGCACTGGAACACTCACATATACGCACATACACTTACACACTTACCCTTGCGTTTAGTTAATGTCTCCCATTTAAATAATTATGATCATTAAACAACATTCTATTCGGTGGTCCACTATGACTTCTGAAATGTTATATTATAATATAATTACTAATTAAATCACCTAAAAGGTTCTTGGCTTATAGTATGTTCTTTAGTCTGTAGATTTCAACATTCAACACACAGCCACCTCTTTTTTTTATTTTTCTAAAAGCACAACAGACAGTGTGGAGCCTAGACCAAACAGAGAGCCCATATCAAACAGCGTGGTCCAGTCTCACATGGACAGACCAAGACATACCTGAGTGACAACTTGATGAAATAAAACCCAGCAGCGTTTCTCTTTTAAGCCGAGGGGATCGCATAATACACTGCATTGTTGTGATTGTAGGCAGGCTACTTTTGGCTTAATGGTTCATAGTTAGGCCTTACTCCCTGGTCCCGTATGTCCTATTCCCTGTTCCCTGGTCCCTTATGTCCTCCTCTAGCTGAAGCCAATGACTAAACAGCCTGGGTTATCCCCACTTTGCATCCCAGTCTGCATCCCATATGGAACTCTATTTCCTATATAGTGCACTACTTTCTAACAGGGCCCATATTTCACCTTTTCAATGACTCGTGCGCTAAACGGCCCCCTATCTTCCATCTGGTTCCAGATATCTGAGTCTGTTGAGAGAGAGAGAGACCCATAACAGCACACTCTCACTACTGTCTCTCACTACTGTCTCTCACTACTGTCTCTCACTACTGTCTCTCACTACTGTCTCTCACTTGCACATAAACACACACACTCACACACACAAAGATGACCGGCATGGCACTGGCGCTACACAGTACGTGTAACTGCTGCAGTCATTAGAACAAGGCTAGGAACCACAGAGAGGAGGCCAGGATCCGAGGGCCCATCTGTTCTCTTCTGCCACTGAGCACACTGTTTCACTGTGTTCCCAATCATTGCATTATTTATCACAAAATGGAGTCAGACCGACAGGCTGGACCCCATTCAACTGTGAGTGACGGAGTGCTGCTTCCCTTCCAGCCAATATCATTTAGAAAGAGAGGGAGAGGGAGAGAGAGAGATGCTCTTGGAATCTAACACCACACACATATAGAGGAGTAGATTACCCAGGCAGCTCTAGGTGTATGTACAGTGCTACACAGCCACATGGCAGTATGCTGAGCTGTGTAAGAGACCATATTGATGTTAGCTGATAGCTGCTTTATTGAGGAAACGTTTACAGGTATGTGTATCAGGTATGTGTATCAGAAAATGGAGTCAGACAGACAGGCTGGACCCCATGTATCTGTGAGTGACAGAGTGCTGCTTCCTTTCCATCCAATATCATTTAGAAAGAGAGGGAGAGAGAAACCGGTATGACTAACACAGGCTGGAATAGAGACCGATGGAGCTGAACAAGACCTATTCAGACCCATTCACCTGGTGGCGTGGCTGGGTTTATCAAACTGATTTTGGTGTTAACATCACCTGTGCATTTCAGTTAAGGAGGGGAATGAAGATTGATGGCTTTTATGTTATTGTATTATCATGGTTTTATTAAGAAAGCTCAATACTGGAGATGTGAAGTCCGTCCTGGTACCACATACTGCATACTGCACACTCCACACATACTGCACAGTTGGGATACTAGAGCCTGTTGCAAATTACATTTAGAAGATATGTAGGACTAAGTGTGAGTCATTTGTATCTATTATTCATTCTCTTTGTCATGGTAACAATAAAATGAATAATTTGATCATGTTATATGAATATACAGTGGGTCAAAAAAGTATTTAGTCAGCCACCAATTGTGCAAGTTCTCCCACTTAAAAAGATGAGAGAGGCCTGTAATTTTCATCATAGGTACACTTCAACTATGACAGACAAAATGAGAAAAGAAAATCCAGAAAATCACATTGTAGGATTTTTAATGAATATATTGCTAAATTATGGTGGAAAATAAGTATTTGGTCACCTACAAACAAGCAAGATTTCTGGCTCTCACAGACCTGTAACTTCTTCTTTAAGAGGCTCCTCTGTCCTCCACTCGTTACCTGTATTAATGGCACCTGTTTGAACTTGTTATCAATATAAAAGACACCTGTCCACAACCTCAAACAGAAACTGAAAGCACGAACCACTGCTTTTAACCAGGGAAAGGTGACCAGAAACATGACCGAATACAAACAGTGTAGCTATTCCCTCCGCAAGGCAATCAAACAAGGTAACCGTCAGTATAGAGACAAAGTGGAGTCACAATTCAACGGCTCAGACACAAGAGGTATGTGGCAGGGTCTACAGTCAATCACGGATTACAAAAAGAAAACCAGCCCCGTCACGGACCAGGATGTCTTACTCCCAGGCAGACTAAATAACTTTTTTGCCCGCTTTGAGGACAATACAGTGCCACTGACACAGCCCGCAACCAAAACCTGCGGACTCTCCTTCACTGCAGCCAATGTGAGGACAACATTTAAACGTGTTAACCCTCGCAAGGCTGCAGGCCCAGACGGCGTCCCTAGCCGCGTCCTTAGAGCATGCGCAGACCAGCTGGCTGGTGTGTTTACGGACAATCAATCCTTATCCCAGTCTGCTGTTCCCACATGCTTCAAGAGGGCCACCATTGTCCCTGTTCCCAAGAAAGCTAAGGTAACTGAGCTCAACGACTACCGCCCCGTAGCACTCACTTCCGTCATCATGAAGTGCTTTGAGAGACTAGTCAAGGACTATATCACCTCCACCCTACCTGACTGCGTGGCCATGCGTGGCCACACCTCCCACTCAATCATCAAGTTTGCGGACAACACTACAGTGGTAGGCTTGATTACCAACAACGACGAGACAGCCTACAGGGAGGAGGTGAGGGCCCTCGGAGTGTGGTGTCAGGAAAATAACCTCACACTCAACGTCAACAAAACAAAGGAGATGATTGTGGACTTCAGGAAACAGCAGAGGGATCACCCCCTATCCACATCGATGGGACAGTAGTGGAGAGGGTAGTAAGTTTTAAGTTCCTCGGCGTACACATCACGCCAAACTGAATTGGTCCACCCACATAGACAGCGTTGTGAAGAAGGCGCAGCAGCGCCTCTTCAACCTTAAGAGGCTGAAGAAATTCAACTTGTCACCAAAAGCACTCACAAACTTCTACAGATGCACAATCGAGAGCATCCTGTTGGGCTGTATCACCACCTGGTACGGCAACTGCTCCACCCACAACCGCAAGGCTCTCCAGAGGGTAGTGAGGTCTGCACAACGCATCACCGGGGGCAAACTACCTGCCCTCCAGGACACCTACCCCACCCGATGTCACAGGAAGGCCATAAAGATCATCAAGGACAACAACCACCCGAGCCACTGCCTGTTCACCCCGCTATCATCCAGAAGGCGAGGTCAGTACAGGTGCATCAAAGCAGGGACCGAGAGACTGAAAAACAGCTTCTATCTCAAGGCCATCAGACTGTTAAACAGCCACCACTAACATTGAGTGGCTGCTGCCAACACACTGACTCAACTTCAGCCACTTTAATAATGGGAATTGATGGAAATTGATGTAAAATATATCACTAGCCACTTTAAACAATGCTACTTAATATAATGTTTACATACCCTACATTACTCATTTCATATGTATATGTATATACTGTACTCTATATCATCTACTGCATCTTTATGTAATACATGTATCACTAGCCACTTTAAACTATGCCACTTTGTTTATATACCCTACATTACTCATCTCATATGTATATACTGTACTCGATACCATCTACTGCATCTTGCCTATGCCGTTCTGTACCATCACTCATTCATATATCTTTATGTACATATTCTTTATCCCTTTACACTTGTGTGTATAAGGTAGTAGTTTTGGAATTGTTAGGTTAGATTACTCGTTGGTTATTACTGCATTGTCGGAACTAGAAGCACAAGCATTTCGCTACACTCGCATTAACATCTGCTAACCATGTGTATGTGACAAATAATTTAGATTTGATTAGATTTTTTCTTCTGTTGTGAGGTATTTGGACTAGTAACTGGAAGGTTGCAAGTTCAAACCCCTGAGCTGACAAGGTACAAATCTGTTGTTCTGCCCCTGAACAAGGCAGTTAACCCACTGTTCCCCGGTAGGTCGTCATTGAAAATAATAATTTGTTCTTAACTGACTTGCCTAGTTAAATAAAGGTTCAAATATAAACTCAGGCTTTGACTGACAAATGAGAAGCATCATGTGATGTTTTGAAGCTGGTGTTTTGTGTGGTATGTTTTGAAGCCCTATGCGTGCTGTGTTGTGTATTAGTCATCAGTGCTGCTATGTGTTCCTCTGGCTATGATTGATAAGAGGAGATCAGAGGAGACTACCACTACCAGCCAGTGGTTTTGATGTCTGTGTGGGTGGGGTTGGTATTGTGTATGTATGTGTGTGTGAGTGTATGCCTGCATGCCTGCATGGTGAGTGTGTAGGTATGTGCGTGCGTGCCCAGCACGTGCTTGTGTCAGACACATACACATCGGCACATACACTGAACAATAAAAGCCACTACACACACACACACACACACACACACACACACACACACACACACACACACACACACACACACACACACACACACACACACACACACACACACACACACACACACACACACACACCAGCAGACATCTCACTCATGGCTTTTGATCTTCCAGTTGTTGGAGTTCAGTATCAATGTCTCATTGATTCTTCAGTAGAGATTGATCAATGTGAATCAACACAACTCTGAAGGCAGAACTATATATGATATTTTATTTATTGAGAAAACTAATGAGGATGTTTGTGTATGGAGGAAGGCCCTCAGTCCTTCTTAGAGAAAGTTATCCCCTATGCATCCCAAATGGCACCCTATTCCCTATTTATTGCACTACTTTGACCAGGACCCATAAGGAATAGGGTGCCATTTGGGAGGGAACCACTATAATAATGGAGAACAAATGGAACCAGAGAAGCGCTGAAAGAGTTTAAAATATTTAACGATCATCAGTCGACAACAGAGCATCAATCAAGGCTAAAAGCTGTAATTGACTCTCCAGAGCTCTGAAGACTCTGCCTGCATCTCAATTGAAACCCTGGTCCCTTTGTAGTGCACTGTTTTTTACCAGGGCACATAGGGTTCTAGTCAAAAGTAGTGCACTATGTTAGGAATAGGGTGCCATTTGGGATCTGTTTTTTAATGGTAGATTGTAAATTGCTAATCTTTTGGCTTATCTGCACTGTGTCTCTTGTTGTAGTTAATGCAACTCATGCTGCTTATTTCTGGAAATAAGAGGAGTTGGGTTTGAAGGCATGTTCATCAGCACAAAGTTTTGTTGCAGAGATGAGAAGAGGACATCATTGATTCAGACTTCTGCTTCTGCTTGCTCTTTTGGGACCTAGGCCGGGTTGTAAAAGCACGTTTTGACGACTGCTGATGTAAAAAGCATTATAAATAACATTTCATTGTTTGAATTTGATGCTATAGGACACATTCATACTGTACAGTATGTTAACAAAGGATACATGTTCACATTGATCACAGTTTCAGACTGAAGGGGAGGCCATCAATGTCAAATAAGAATTTGTTCTTAACTGACTTGCCTAGTTAAATAAAGGTTAAACAAAAAATGCAAAACAAATAAAATACTTCTACTCTGTACTAAGGGCTAGATACAACCTTAGTGCAGAAGATACAACTTATATTGCACTTACAATTTAACAGTACTTTTCATTTTTATTTTACTAGGAAAGTCAGTTAAGAACAAATTCTTATTTTCAATGACAGCCTAGGAACAGTGGGTTAACTGCCTGTTCAGGGGCAGAACAACAGATTTGTACCTTGTCAGCTCGGGGGTTTGAACTTGCAACCTTGCGGTTACTAGTCCAACTCTCTAACCACTAGGCAACCGTACCTTCTCCTTTGACTCCCTGAGTTATCTCCCAGTACCCCCCTGTTCATGTAATCATATTGGCCCTGATTCCGACCCAAGTTAAGAGCGCGTAAATGGAATTTAATTCCCTTTTTTATGCACTTTTCTCTCTATGCGTACTCGGACCTTGAACTTAAGCATGAGAATAGCATGCTATTCACCCGCTATTCGTTCAAGGTGGAGATTTAAGATGTGAATACAGGGTATGTGGCAGAGGTGTGTCTACAGATACGGCTGTTTTCTGAAATTGACTTAACTCCATTAGAATTCCACCACCTTCACGCGCGAGGAAACCATGAATAAGGTCGAGCGAACCTACAGGTTCCAAGTGGAAATAGCGTCTCCTTTCTTTTTTCTAATAGAAATAACAGCATTTTCCATTCACTGTAATTTATACACTGATAAGCTATTTATAATAGCTAGGTAAATTAGTAATCTGTCTTGGAGAAGGGGATTGTAAATACACATAACAATTGTTTTAGATGATTTTTCCTTATGATCCCAGGAGACGAATGTGAAACCAGTCATATGGAAGTGAAAATCATATCAACATGACATCAAATCAAATGTTATTTGTCACATGCGTCGAATACCACGTTTTGACCTTACCGTGAAATGCTTACTTACAACCCCTTCACCAACAATGCAGTTCAAGAAATAAAGTTTAAAAAGTAACACAAGAAAATTACATAACAATAACGAGGCTATGGACAGGGGGTACCAGTACCAAGTCAATGTGGGGGGTACAGGTTAGTTGAGGTAATGTATAAAGTGACCATGCATAGAAGATGAACAAAATAAACAGCAAGTAGCAGCAGTGTAAAAACAAAGAGGGGTGGTGTCAATGTAAATAGTCCAGGTGGCCATTTGATGAATTGTTCAGCAGTCTTATGGCTTGTGGGTAGAAGCTATTATGGAGCCTTTTGTTCCTAGACTTGGCATTCAAATACTGCTTGCCGTGAGATCAGTCTATGACAACACCTAGTATAGAGGTCCTGGATGGTGATGTGGACACCAAGGAACTTAAAACTCGACCCGATCTACTTCTGCCCCATCGATGTTAACAGGACCTTGTTCAGCCCTCCTTTTCCTATATTCCACTATCAGCTCCTTTGTCTTGCTCCCACTGAGGGAGTGGTTGTTGTCCTGGCACCAAACTGCCAGGTCTCTGACCTCCTCCCGATATGCTGTCTCATCGTTGTCGGTGATCAGGCCTACCACTGTTGTGTAATCAGCAAACTTAATGATGGTGTTGGAGTAGTGCTTGGCCACACAGTCGTGGGTGAACAGGGAGTACAGGAGGGGACTGAGCACGCACCCCAGTGTTGAAGATCAGCATGTCAGATGTGTTGTTGCCTACCCTTTCCACCAGGGGGCAACCCATCAGGAAGTCCAGGATCCAGTTGCAGAGGAATGTGTTTAGTCCCAGGTTCCTTAGCTTAGTGATGAGCTTTGTGGGTACTATAGTGGTGAATGCTGAGCTGTAGTCAATGAACATTATTCTCACATAGATGTTCCTTTTGTCAAGGTGGGAAAGCGTAGTGTGGAGTGCGATTGAGATTGCGTCCTCTGTGGATCTGTTGGGCCGGTATGCGAATTGGAGTAGGTCTAGGGTTTCCGGCATGATGGTGTTGATGTTAGCCATGACCAGCCATTCAAAGCACTTCACTTAATTTAGGCAGGTTACCTTCGCTTTCTTGGGCACAGGGACTATGGTGGTCTGTTTGAAACATATAGGTATTACAGACTCGGTCAGGGAGAGGTTGAAAATGTCAATGAAGACACTTGCCAGTTGGTCTGCACATGCTTTGAGTACACGTCCAAGCAATCCGTCTGGCCTCATGGCTTTGTGAATGTTGACCTCTTTCTGTAGGGCTGAATCTGCTGCGTTGATGAAATCTGGAGACCCAAGCTATCGGTTTCTGTAGGGCTGAATCTGCTGAGTTGATGAAATCTGGACACCCAAGCTATAGGTTTCTGCAGGGCTGAATCTGCTGAGGTGATGAAATGTGGAGACCCAAGCTATAGGTTTCTGTAGGGCTGAATCTGCTGAGGTGATGAAATCTGGACACCCAAGCTATAGGTTTCTGCAGGGCTGAATCTGCTGAGGTGATGAAATCTGGACACCCAAGCTATAGGTTTCTGTAGGGCTGAATCTGCTGACTTGATGAAATCTGGAGACCCAAGCTATAGGCTTCTGTAGGGCTGAATCTGCTGTGTTGATGAAATGTGGAGACCCAAGCTATAGGTTTCTGCAGGGCTGAATCTGCTGAGTTGATGAAATCTGGAGACCCAAGCTATAGGTTTCTGCAGGGCTGAATCTGCTGAGGTGATGAAATCTGGACACCCAAACTATAGGCTTCTGTAGGGCTGAATCTGCTGAGTTGATGAAATGTGGAGACCCAAGCTATAGGTTTCTGTAGGGCTGAATCTGCTGAGGTGATGAAATCTGGACACCCAAGCTATAGGTTTCTGTAGGGCTGAATCTGCTGAGGTGATGAAATGTGGAGACCCAAGCTATAGGTTTCTGCAGGGCTGAATCTGCTGAGGTGATGAAATCTGGACACCCAAGCTATAGGCTTCTGTAGGGCTGAATCTGCTGAGTTGATGTAATGTGGAGACCCAAGCTATAGGTTTCTGTAGGGCTGAATCTGCTGAGTTGATGAAATGTGGAGACCCAAGCTATAGGTTTCTGTAAGGCTGAATCTGCTGAGTTGATGAAATGTGGAGACCCAAGCTATAGGCTTCTGTAGGGCTGAATCTGCTGAGTTGATGAAATGTGGAGACCCAAGCTATCGGTTTCTGTAGGGCTGAATCTGCTGAGTTGATGAAATCTGGACACCCAAGCTGTAGGTTTCAGCAGGGCTGAATCTGCTGAGGTGATGAAATGTGGAGACCCAAGCTATAGGTTTCTGTAGGGCTGAATCTGCTGAGGTGATGAAATCTGGACACCCAAGCTATAGGTTTCTGTAAGGCTGAATCTGCTGAGTTGATGAAATCTGGACATCCAAGCTGTAGGTTTCAGCAGGGCTGAATCTGCTGAGGTGATGAAATGTGGAGACCCAAGCTATAGGCTTCTGTAGGGCTGAATCTGCTGAGGTGATGAAATGTGGAGACCCAAGCTATAGGTTTCTGTAGGGCTGAATCTGCTGAGGTGATGAAATCTGGACACCCAAGCTATAGGTTTCTGCAGGGCTGAATCTGCTGAGGTGATGAAATCTGGACACCCAAGCTATAGGTTTCTGCAGGGCTGAATCTGCTGAGGTGATGAAATCTGGAGACCCAAGCTATAGGCTTCTGTAGGGTTGAATCTGCTGAGTTGATGAAATGTGGAGACCCAAGCTATAGGTTTCTGTAAGGCTGAATCTGCTGAGTTGATGAAATGTGGAGACCCAAGCTATAGGCTTCTGTAGGGCTGAATCTGCTGAGTTGATGAAATGTGGAGACCCAAGCTATCGGTTTCTGTAGGGCTGAATCTGCTGAGTTGATGAAATCTGGACACCCAAGCTATAGGTTTCTGTAAGGCTGAATCTGCTGAGTTGATGAAATCTGGACACCCAAGCTGTAGGTTTCAGCAGGGCTGAATCTGCTGAGGTGATGAAATGTGGAGACCCAAGCTATAGGTTTCTGTAGGGCTGAATCTGCTGAGATGATGAAATCTGGACACCCAAGCTATATGTTTCTGTAGGGCTGAATCTGCTGAGGTGATGAAATGTGGAGACCCAAGCTATAGGTTTCTGCAGGGCTGAATCTGCTGAGGTGATGAAATCTGGACACCCAAGCTATAGGTTTCTGCAGGGCTGAATCTGCTGAGGTGATGAAATCTGGACACCCAAGCTATAGGTTTCTGTAGGGCTGAATCTGCTGAGTTGATGAAATCTGGAGACCCAAGCTATAGGCTTCTGTAGGGCTGAATCTGCTGTGTTGATGAAATGTGGAGACCCAAGCTATAGGTTTCTGCAGGGCTGAATCTGCTGAGGTGATGAAATCTGGACACCCAAGCTATAGGTTTCTGTAGGGCTGAATCTGCTGAGTTGATGAAATCTGGAGACCCAACCTATAGGTTTCTGCAGGGCTGAATCTGCTGAGGTGATGAAATGTGGAGACCCAAGCTATAGGTTTCTGTAGGGCTGAATCTGCTGAGGTGATGAAATCTGGACACCCAAGCTATAGGTTTCTGTAAGGCTGAATCTGCTGAGTTGATGAAATCTGGACATCCAAGCTGTAGGTTTCAGCAGGGCTGAATCTGCTGAGGTGATGAAATGTGGAGACCCAAGCTATAGGCTTCTGTAGGGCTGAATCTGCTGAGTTGATGAAATGTGGAGACCCAAGCTATATTCTGTAGGGCTGAATCTGCTGAGTTTCTGTGAATTCTGAGTTGATGAGGCTGAATCTGCTGAGTTGATGAAATGTGGAGACCCAAGCTATAGGCTTCTGTAGGGCTGAATCTGCTGAGTTGATGAAATGTGGAGACCCAAGCTATCGGTTTCTGTAGGGCTGAATCTGCTGAGTGGATGAAATCTGGACACCCAAGCTATAGGTTTCTGTAAGGCTGAATCTGCTGAGTTGATGAAATCTGGACATCCAAGCTGTAGGTTTCAGCAGGGCTGAATCTGCTGAGGTGATGAAATGTGGAGACCCAAGCTATAGGTTTCTGTAAGGCTGAATCTGCTGAGTTGATGAAATGTGGAGACCCAAGCTATAGGCTTCTGTAGGGCTGAATCTGCTGAGTTGATGAAATGTGGAGACCCAAGCTATCGGTTTCTGTAGGGCTGAATCTGCAGAGTTGATGAAATCTGGACACCCAAGCTATAGGTTTCTGTAGGGCTGAATCTGCTGAGTTGATGAAATCTGGACACCCAAGCTGAGGTTTCTGGACACCCAAGCTGTAGGTTTCAGCAGGGCTGAATCTGCTGAGGTGATGAAATGTGGAGACCCAAGCTATAGGTTTCTGTAGGGCTGAATCTGCTGAGGTGATGAAATCTGGACACCCAAGCTATAGGTTTCTGTAAGGCTGAATCTGCTGAGTTGATGAAATCTGGACATCCAAGCTGTCTGCTGAGGTTTCAGCAGGGCTGAATCTGCTGAGGTGATGAAATGTGGAGACCCAAGCTGGCTTCTGTAGGGCTGAATCTGCTGAGGTGATGAAATGTGGAGACCCAAGCTATAGGTTTCTGTAGGGCTGAATCTGCTGAGGTGATGAAATCTGGACACCCAAGCTATAGGTTTCTGCAGGGCTGAATCTGCTGAGGTGATGAAATCTGGACACCCAAGCTATAGGTTTCTGCAGGGCTGAATCTGCTGAGGTGATGAAATCTGGAGACCCAAGCTATAGGCTTCTGTAGGGTTGAATCTGCTGAGTTGATGAAATGTGGAGACCCAAGCTATAGGTTTCTGTAAGGCTGAATCTGCTGAGTTGATGAAATGTGGAGACCCAAGCTATAGGCTTCTGTGAGGGCTGAATCTGCTGAGTCTGATGATGAAATGTGGAGACCCAAGCTATAGGTTTCTGAATCTGCTGAGTTGATGGGCTGAATCTGCTGAATCTGTTGATGAAATCTGGACACCCAAGCTATAGGTTTCTGTAAGGCTGAATCTGCTGAGTTGATGAAATCTGGACACCCAAGCTGTAGGTTTCAGCAGGGCTGAATCTGCTGAGGTGATGAAATGTGGAGACCCAAGCTATAGGTTTCTGTAGGGCTGAATCTGCTGAGATGATGAAATCTGGACACCCAAGCTATATGTTTCTGTAGGGCTGAATCTGCTGAGTGATGAAATGTGGAGACCCAAGCTATAGGTTTCTGCAGGGCTGAATCTGCTGAGGTGATGAAATCTGGACACCCAAGCTATAGGTTTCTGCAGGGCTGAATCTGCTGAGGTGATGAAATCTGGACACCCAAGCTATAGGTTTCTGTAGGGCTGAATCTGCTGAGTTGATGAAATCTGGAGACCCAAGCTATAGGCTTCTGTAGGGCTGAATCTGCTGTGTTGATGAAATGTGGAGACCCAAGCTATAGGTTTCTGCAGGGCTGAATCTGCTGAGGTGATGAAATCTGGACACCCAAGCTATAGGTTTCTGTAGGGCTGAATCTGCTGAGTTGATGAAATCTGGAGACCCAACCTATAGGTTTCTGCAGGGCTGAATCTGCTGAGGTGATGAAATGTGGAGACCCAAGCTATAGGTTTCTGTAGGGCTGAATCTGCTGAGGTGATGAAATCTGGACACCCAAGCTATAGGTTTCTGTAAGGCTGAATCTGCTGAGTTGATGAAATCTGGACATCCAAGCTGTAGGTTTCAGCAGGGCTGAATCTGCTGAGGTGATGAAATGTGGAGACCCAAGCTATAGGCTTCTGTAGGGCTGAATCTGCTGAGTTGATGAAATGTGGAGACCCAAGCTATAGGTTTCTGTAAGGCTGAATCTGCTGAGTTGATGAAATGTGGAGACCCAAGCTATAGGCTTCTGTAGGGCTGAATCTGCTGAGTTGATGAAATGTGGAGACCCAAGCTATCGGTTTCTGTAGGGCTGAATCTGCTGAGTGGATGAAATCTGGACACCCAAGCTATAGGTTTCTGTAAGGCTGAATCTGCTGAGTTGATGAAATCTGGACATCCAAGCTGTAGGTTTCAGCAGGGCTGAATCTGCTGAGGTGATGAAATGTGGAGACCCAAGCTATAGGTTTCTGTAAGGCTGAATCTGCTGAGTTGATGAAATGTGGAGACCCAAGCTATAGGCTTCTGTAGGGCTGAATCTGCTGAGTTGATGAAATGTGGAGACCCAAGCTATCTGGTTTCTGTAGGGCTGAATCTGCAGAGTTGATGAAATCTGGACACCCAAGCTATAGGTTTCTGTAAGGCTGAATCTGCTGAGTTGATGAAATCTGGACACCAAGCTGTAGGTTTCAGCAGGGCTGAATCTGCTGAGGTGATGAAATGTGGAGACCCAAGCTATAGGTTTCTGTAGGGCTGAATCTGCTGAGATGATGAAATCTGGACACCCAAGCTATATGTTTCTGTAGGGCTGAATCTGCTGAGGTGATGAAATGTGGAGACCCAAGCTATAGGTTTCTGCAGGGCTGAATCTGCTGAGGTGATGAAATCTGGACACCCAAGCTATAGGTTTCTGTAGGGCTGAATCTGCTGAGTTGATGAAATCTGGAGACCCAAGCTATAGGTTTCTGCAAGGCTGAATCTGCTGAGGTGATGAAATCTGGACACCCAAGCTATAGGCTTCTGTAGGGCTGAATCTGCTGTGTTGATGAAATGTGGAGACCCAAGCTATAGGTTTCTGCAGGGCTGAATCTGCTGAGTTGATGAAATGTGGAGACCCAAGCTATAGGTTTCTGTAGGGCTGAATCTGCTGAGTTGATGAAATGTGGAGACCCAAGCTATAGGCTTCTGTCGGGCTGAATCTGCTGAGGTGATGAAATCTGGACACCCAAGCTATAGGCTTTTGTAGGGCTGAATCTGCTGAGTTGATGAAATGTGGAGACCCAAGCTATAGGTTTCTGCAGGGCTGAATCTGCTGAGGTGATGAAATCTGGACACCCAAGCTATAGGTTTCTGTAGGGCTGAATCTGCTGAGTTGATGAAATCTGGAGACCCAACCTATAGGTTTCTGCAGGGCTGAATCTGCTGAGGTGATGAAATGTGGAGACCCAAGCTATAGGTTTCTGTAGGGCTGAATCTGCTGAGGTGATGAAATCTGGACACCCAAGCTATAGGTTTCTGTAAGGCTGAATCTGCTGAGTTGATGAAATCTGGACATCCAAGCTGTAGGTTTCAGCAGGGCTGAATCTGCTGAGGTGATGAAATGTGGAGACCCAAGCTATAGGCTTCTGTAGGGCTGAATCTGCTGAGTTGATGAAATGTGGAGACCCAAGCTATAGGTTTCTGTAAGGCTGAATCTGCTGAGTTGATGAAATGTGGAGACCCAAGCTATAGGCTTCTGTAGGGCTGAATCTGCTGAGTTGATGAAATGTGGAGACCCAAGCTATCGGTTTCTGTAGGGCTGAATCTGCTGAGTGGATGAAATCTGGACACCCAAGCTATAGGTTTCTGTAAGGCTGAATCTGCTGAGTTGATGAAATCTGGACATCCAAGCTGTAGGTTTCAGCAGGGCTGAATCTGCTGAGTTGATGAAATGTGGAGACCCAAGCTATAGGCTTCTGTAGGGCTGAATCTGCTGAGTTGATGAAATGTGGAGACCCAAGCTATCGGTTTCTGTAGGGCTGAATCTGCTGAGTTGATGAAATCTGGACACCCAAGCTATAGGTTTCTGTAAGGCTGAATCTGCTGAGTTGATGAAATCTGGACACCCAAGCTGTAGGTTTCAGCAGGGCTGAATCTGCTGAGGTGATGAAATGTGGAGACCCAAGCTATAGGTTTCTGTAGGGCTGAATCTGCTGAGATGATGAAATCTGGACACCCAAGCTATATGTTTCTGTAGGGCTGAATCTGCTGAGGTGATGAAATGTGGAGACCCAAGCTATAGGTTTCTGCAGGGCTGAATCTGCTGAGGTGATGAAATCTGGACACCCAAGCTATAGGTTTCTGTAGGGCTGAATCTGCTGAGTTGATGAAATCTGGAGACCCAAGCTATAGGTTTCTGCAAGGCTGAATCTGCTGAGGTGATGAAATCTGGACACCCAAGCTATAGGCTTCTGTAGGGCTGAATCTGCTGTGTTGATGAAATGTGGAGACCCAAGCTATAGGTTTCTGCAGGGCTGAATCTGCTGAGTTGATGAAATGTGGAGACCCAAGCTATAGGTTTCTGTAGGGCTGAATCTGCTGAGTTGATGAAATGTGGAGACCCAAGCTATAGGCTTCTGTCGGGCTGAATCTGCTGAGGTGATGAAATCTGGACACCCAAGCTATAGGCTTTTGTAGGGCTGAATCTGCTGAGTTGATGAAATGTGGAGACCCAAGCTATAGGTTTCTGCAGGGCTGAATCTGCTGAGGTGATGAAATCTGGACACCCAAGCTATAGGTTTCTGTAGGGCTGAATCTGCTGAGTTGATGAAATCTGGAGACCCAACCTATAGGTTTCTGCAGGGCTGAATCTGCTGAGGTGATGAAATGTGGACACCCAAGCTATAGGCTTCTGTAGGGCTGAATCTGCTGTGTTGATGAAATGTGGAGACCCAAGCTATAGGTTTCTGCAGGGCTGAATCTGCTGAGTTGATGAAATGTGGAGACCCAAGCTATAGGTTTCTGTAGGGCTGAATCTGCTGAGTTGATGAAATGTGGAGACCCAAGCTATAGGCTTCTGTCGGGCTGAATCTGCTGAGGTGATGAAATCTGGACACCCAAGCTATAGGCTTTTGTAGGGCTGAATCTGCTGAGTTGATGAAATGTGGAGACCCAAGCTATAGGTTTCTGTAAGGCTGAATCTGCTGAGTTTATGAAATCTGGACACCCAAGCTATAGGTTTCTGCAGGGCTGAATCTGCTGAGGTGATGAAATGTGGAGACCCAAGCTATAGGTTTCTGTTGGGCTGAATCTGCTGAGGTGATGAAATGTGGAGACCCAAGCTATAGGTTTCTGCAGGGCTGAATCTGCTGAGGTGATGAAATCTGGACACCCAAGCTATAGGTTTCTGTAGGGCTGAATCTGCTGAGTTGATGAAATCTGGAGACCCAACCTATAGGTTTCTGCAGGGCTGAATCTGCTGAGGTGATGAAATCTGGACACCCAAGCTATAGGCTTCTGTAGGGCTGAATCTGCTGTGTTGATGAAATGTGGAGACCCAAGCTATAGGTTTCTGCAGGGCTGAATCTGCTGAGTTGATGAAATCTGGAGACCCAAGCTATAGGTTTCTGCAGGGCTGAATCTGCTGAGGTGATGAAATGTGGAGACCCAAGCTATAGGCTTCTGTCGGGCTGAATCTGCTGAGGTGATGAAATGTGGAGACCCAAGCTATAGGTTTCTGCAGGGCTGAATCTGCTGAGTTGATGAAATGTGGAGACCCAAGCTATAGGTGTCTGTAGGGCTGAATCTGCTGAGGTGATGAAATGTGGAGACCCAAGCTATAGGTTTCTGCAGGGCTGAATCTGCTGAGTTGATGAAATGTGGAGACCCAAGCTATAGGCTTCTGTCGGGCTGAATCTGATGAGGTGATGAAATCTGGACACCCAAGCTATAGGCTTCTGTAGGGCTGAATCTGCTGAGTTGATGAAATGTGGAGACCCAAGCTATAGGTTTCTGTAGGGCTGAATCTGCTGAGGTGATGAAATCTGGACACCCAAGCTATAGGTTTCTGTAGGGCTGAATCTGCTGAGTTGATGTAATGTGGAGACCCAAGCTATAGGCTTCTGCAGGGCTGAATCTGCTGAGTTGATGAAATGTGGAGACCCAAGCTATAGGTTTCTGCAGGGCTGAATCTGCTGAGTTGATGAAATGTGGAGACCCAAGCTATAGGTTTCTATAGGGCTGAATCTGCTGAGTTGATGTAATGTGGAGACCCAAGCTATAGGTTTCTGCAGGGCTGAATCTGCTGAGTTGATGAAATGTGGAGACCCAAGCTATAGGTTTCTGCAGGGCTGAATCTGCTGAGGTGATGTAATGTGGAGACCCAAGCTGTAGGTTTCTGCAGGGCTGAATCTGCTGAGTTGATGAAATGTGGAGACCCAAGCTATAGGTTTCTGCAGGGCTGAATCTGCTGAGGTGATGTAATGTGGAGACCCAAGCTGTAGGTTTCTGCAGGGCTGAATCTGCTGAGTTGATGTAAGCGCTTTAGAATGTTTTAATTCTACATTTTATTTTACCATTTGTATCATGTTAAATAGTAGCCACTATCAGGAGCCACCTTCAGTAATCCCCATACATTTATAACTGTCACTTTCGTGTTAGTTTTCTTCAATTCGTAGCTTACATTTTGCATCATTCAATTCCGTTTACCTTTCTTTTCTCTGTCAAGTCCGAGTAAGCTGTTCCTGGAGGTTGCTAGCATTAGCGGATCATGTTAGCCTAACGTTGTGCAATGATTAGGGACATTTGAATCATTATAAAACTCAAACCACACTAGCAGGTTAAATGTGGAGCCTAGTGCATGGTTCACCACGACTGGACCGTTGTCATACAGTTCCATGATTAGTTAGAATCAGGGCTGATATAGAAGGATTATTAGCCGCTTTTGAACTTGAATTTGAATCAAACCACAGTTTTCTGTATTCATCAATATACAGTATTTCTTGTGTAAAGGTTCTCCAAACATTTTTTTTTATGATTCATACTTTCATAACCCTAAAATATCCCTAAATAATCTACAAGATCAGAGTATTATTAAATCTACCAGTTGGTGCTGAAACAGAGACGAATACGCATAGAGGGCTTTCTTTCATTGATCCCTATATTCTGAACCCGATCTCTCGATGTATTCTATTGAGTCTGTCGAAAATGATAATTAAAGGTACTGAAAGCTCTATTGAATGAAGTCTCCGCGAGAGAATCTGTTGGCCAGCAAGTGGGAGGGCTTTCAGGGGTTGAATGAGATTTATTCAGAAAGCGTAAGGTAGCCACACCTGCAGAGCACCTCATACAAATGAATAAGGTAAGTCCGAATACCAACTACTGAGAAGTGCATAGGAAAGGCGTGCGTGGTGAAGGCATGAATTCCTATGTCGGAATCAACCCCATTGTGATCTTTTAAAGGCAAACCTGAATCAAGGTTCTGCACTCCTACTCTGGAAAACATGATGCAAATGGCCGCTGGTCCTAGATCTGTTTGTGAGTATAGGAGTTGTCAACTCAAGACAGAACAAAGAGATCTGGGACCAGGCTATAACCCATTCAATGAGATACTTTGATAATCATCTCCCAAATATCACTATTTTTAAACAAGCCATAGAATGTTGGTTGAAATTTCAATTTAATCCACCAGAAAAAGCAGAACAAATAATACAACATATATTGTGGTTAAACTCAAATATACTAATACATTTAAAAAAAACATTATTTATAGATTTTTTAAATATGTTTAAGTATAATCTTTGTAAACGATATCATGAATAGGACTGGTGGAGTTATATCACTCATGCAGCTAACAAAAATACATGGAAATGTCTGCTCTACCCAAAATTACAACCAACTAATTGCAGCATTAGCGCAAAAATGGAAGAGGAAAGTGGAAGGGGGAAAAAGTAGGGAACTTGTCTGTCGGCCCTGCATTAATAAAGACCATAATTGGTTAAAGAAAATTGTGATGAATAGAAAAGTATACCAGTTTCATTTAAGGACCAATACATTTACAGCTGTGCCACATAGATTGCAAAATAGTTGGGAAGAGATTTTCGGCACATGGATAATGAACAGATATGCAAAACTACTCCGGATTCAAAACTTGGAAATTGTAGACCTCCACAAGTCTGGTTCATCCTTGGGAGCAATTTCCAAATGCCTGAAGGTACCATGTTCATCTGTACAAACAATAGTACGCAAATATAAACACCATGGGACCACGCGGCCGTCTCCTAGAGATGAACTTACTTTGGTGTGAGAAGTGCAAATCAATCCCAGAACAACAGCAAAGGACCATGTGAAGATGCTGGAGGAAACAGGTACAAAAGTTTCTATATCCACAGTAAAACAGGTCCTATATCGATATAACCTGAAAGGCTGCTCAGCAAGGGAGTAACCACTGCTCCAAAACAGCCATAAAAGATCCAGACTATGGTTTGCAGCTGCACATGGGGTCAAAGATCATACTTTTTGGAGAAATGTCTTCTTGTCTGATGAAACAAAAATATAACTGTTTGGCCATAATGACCACCGTTATGTTTGGAGGAAAAGAGAGGATTCTTGCAAGCCAAAGAACACCATCCCAACCATTAAGCACGCGGGTGGCAGCATCATGTTGTGAGGGTGCTTTACTGCAGGTGGGACTGGTGCACTTCACGAAATAGATGGCATCATGAGGTAGGAAAATTATGTGAATGGAAAATTATGTTGATATATTGAAGCAACATCTCAAGACATCCGTCAGGAAGTTAAAGCTTGGTCACAAATGGGTCTTCCAAATGGACAATGACCCCAAGCATACTTCCAAAGTTGTGGTAAAATAGCTTAAGGACAGTAAAGTTAAGGTATTGGAGTGGCCATCACAAAGCCCTGACCTCAATCCTATAGAAAATGTGTGGGCAGAACTGAAAAAGTGTGTGCGAGCAAGGAGACCTACAAACCTGACTTAGTTACACCAGCTCTGTCAGGAGGAATGGGCCAAAATTCACCCAACTTATTGTGGGAAGCTTGTGGAAGGCTATCTGAAACATTTTTCCCAAGTTAAACATTTTAAAGACAATGCTACCAAATACTAATTGAATGTATGTAAACTTCTGACCCACTGGGAATGTGATGAATTAAATAAAATCTGAAATAAATCATTCTCTCTACTATTATTCTGACATTTCATATTCTTAAAATAAAATGGTTATCCTAACTGACCTATGACAGGAAATTTTTACTAGGATTAAATGTCAGGAATTGTGAAAAACGGAGTTTAAGTGTATTTGGCTAAGGTGTATGTAAACTTCCGACTTCAACTGTGTGTATAAGCTGGAAGTAGAAGCCTAAGCGTTCTTGTTCACTTGTTTACGCCAATTGGGGGAGGGGTGGTAGGGTTAGAAGTTAATAAAGGAAAGTATATTTTTTTTAAATGTGCGTATGTATGTATGTATGTATGTATGTATGTATGTATGTATGTATGTATGTATGTATGTATGTATGTATACAGTAGAGTAGATGGTCTCAGTAGAGTACCAGCTGGTTGAGAGAATGCCAAGAGAGTGCAAAGCTGTCAAGGCAAAGGGTATTTTTGAAGAATCTCAAATATTAAAAATATTTTGATTTTTTTTGAACACTTTTTTGCTTACCACATGATTCAATATGTGTTATTTCATAGTTTTGACATCTTCACCATTCTATAAAGTAGAAAATACAACAACAAAAAACTTGAATGAGTAGGTGTGTCCAAACTTGACAGGTACTGTATATATATTTGCAAACAAATATATGGGGGATTGGAAGTGATGCAAGCAATTACATTGATGGCAGCTACAATCTATCTGCAATATTAAAGCTGATATTCCCCTAAAGAAATAATAATAATCAAGGTACTTGTAACGGCTGTTGGAAAGAGAGGACCAAGGTGCAGCGTGGATGTGTTCATAGTTTCATTTGAACTGAACACTGAAATAACAACGAGAACGAATGAAACCGAAACAGTTCTGTCTGGTGCAGACACAAAAACAGAAAACAACTACCCACAAAACACAGGTGGGAAAAGGCTACCTAAGTATGGTTCTCAATCAGAGACAACGATAGACAGCTGCCTCTGATTGAGAACCACACCCGGCCAAACACACAAAAATACAAAACATAGAATTCCCACCCCAACTCACGCCCTGACCAAACCAAAATAGAGACATAAAACGGATCTCTGAGGTCAGGGCGTGACAATACTTCTATATGATTTACAGTGTCTGAGGGTCAGTTGGTCTACAAAAGATCATCTGAGTATCTGAGTAAAATCACCTACAACATCAACCATAATGACACGCCTCTGCAATGTTTCTCATCTGACCTCCTGTAAATCAGTGGTGTGTTTTTGTTGACCTCCTGTAAATCAGTGGTGTGTTTTTGTTGACCTCCTGTAAATCAGTGGTGTGTTTTTGTTGACCTCCTGTAAATCAGTGGTGTGTTTTTGTTGACCTGTAAATCAGTGGTGTGTTTTTGTTGACCTGTAAATCAGTGGTGTGTTTTTGTTGACCTGTAAATGGGTGATATGTTTTTGTTGACCTCCTGTAAATCAGTGGTGTGTTTTTGTTGACCTGTAAATCAGTGGTGTGTTTTTGTTGACCTCCTGTAAATCAGTGGTGTGTTTTTGTTGACCTGTAAATCAGTGGTGTGTTTTTGTTGACCTGTAAATGGGTGATATGTTTTTGTTGACCTCCTGTAAATCAGTGGTGTGTTTTTGTTGACCTGTAAATCAGTGGTGTGTTTTTGTTGACCTGTAAATGGGTGATATGTTTTTGTTGACCTCCTGTAAATCAGTGGTGTGTTTTTGTTGACCTCCTGTAAATCAGTGGTGTGTTTTTGTTGACCTGTATATCAGTGGTGTGTTTTTGTTGACCTGTAAATGGGTGATATGTTTTTGTTGCCCTCCTGTAAATCAGTGGTGTGTTTTTGTTGACCTGTAAATCAGTGGTGTGTTTTTGTTGACCTGTAAATGGGTGATATGTTTTTGTTGACCTCCTGTAAATCAGTGGTGTGTTTTTGTTGACCTGTAAATCAGTGGTGTGTTTTTGTTGACCTGTAAATCAGTGGTGTGATTTTGTTGACCTGTAAATCAGTGGTGTGTTTTTGTTGACCTGTAAATCAGTGGTGTGTTTTTGTTGACCTGTAAATCAGTGGTGTGTTTTTGTTGACCTGTAAATCAGTGGTGTGTTTTTGTTGACCTGTAAATCAGTGGTGTGTTTTTGTTGACCTGTAAATCAGTGGTGTTTTTGTTGACCTGTAAATCATGGTGTGTTTTTGTTGACCTGTAAGTCAGTGTTTTTGTTGACCTGTAAATCAGTGGTGTGTTTTTGTTGACCTGTAAATCAGTGGTGTTTTTGTTGACCTGTAAATCAGTGGTGTTTTTGTTGACCTGTAAATCATGGTGTGTTTTTGTTGACCTGTAAGTCAGTGTTTTTGTTGAACATTCATGTCAACAATTAGAATGGATAATCACTTGGTTATAATTGGCTAGACTTTCTGGTTAATTGGGCTGTGTGATAGGGTGGCTCTAGATTTGGTCCACGTGAGTCATTTGATAAGGTCCATTTGACGCTGGGCTGGGGCTGAGGCACACACACACACACACACACACACACACACACACACACACACACACACACACACACACACACACACACACACACACACACACACACACAAACACCCTCTCAGGCTGCTCAGGGAGACCTCAGGGACAGTCTTGTTATTGATTGGAGAGCCATAAGTGGGTCAATGAGAATGAGTCTGTGTTCTAAATGGCACACTATTCCCTACATAGTGTACTACCCTATGGGTCCTGGTCAAAAGTAGTGCACTCTAAGCCTATGGAGAATAGGGTGCCATTTGGGACACAGAATCATTCTCATTCTTGGTCAGCAGCCAGAGAGAGAGAGAGAAACCCGCTACAGAGACCATCTACTCTAATGTCTGGGCTTCATCCTCAGCATGCACCAACTGATGGCCCCTCCCCTCCCGGTTTGGGGGGGGGGGGTACCCAGCTCTCCTTTAGAGCGGCAGACCTTTAACAATAAATACATTGCCATCAACCACTCATTACCAGCACAGATATATTACCTTCAAAAATATATGCCAAGTGTATGACCCCGAGGTTACAGGGAAGTTTGGCTCAGAGTACTCCTGGTTGTGTTCCAAATGGCACCCTATTCCCTATTCCCTTTTGACCAGAGCCCAGGGAGGTTGAATAGGCCCTAAGAGAGGTAGGATAGGCCCTGAGAGAGGTAGGATAGGCCCTGAGAGAGGTAGGATAGGCCATCTGCCCTGATCAAAAGAAAAGAAGTGCACTATATAGGAAATAGGGTGTCATTTGGGATGCAACCATGTACAGAACCTACAGTCTCTCTCTCTCTCTGGTGTCTTTGAACTGACCCAGATTAGAGAAAATGAAATATTTCCAGACCTGAGAGTTGAGAGTGATTACAGGACAGGTAATCAACTATCCCTAATGACTGAAATTTAATTGCAGCACTCAGTTAATACCCATCCCTGGCTGTGTTCCCCTTTGGCCTCCTATCTTTGATCCAGCCTCTCTGCCTCCCCTTTTCTCACAGCGTTTGCATATTTTCAGTGTACAGCGAGAACTCTTCTTATCTTAACTACTGAGATTTAAAAGACAGCAGAGCAGCTGGCAGGCAGGCACAGAGTGTATGTGAGAGAGGGAAGTGTGTGTGTGTGTGTGTGTGTGTGTGTGTGTGTGTGTGTGTGTGTGTGTGTGTGTGTGTGTGTGTGTGTGTGTGTGTGTGTGTGTGTGTGTGTGTGTGTGTGTGTGTGTGCGTGTGCAGCCTGCTACAGAAATATGTGCAGGGCCCAGTTTATTTAAAGTTATCTATCTGCACCCTTTTATAACTACCGTATTGACATTTTTAACAGGTTGACTATCATACAACAGCATATACTGCATTGCTAAGAAGAATCATGTTTATTGAAAGATCCAGGTTAATAAATCATGAGTTGTAAATCACCAGGAGCCAGTTTTTCGGAAGTTATCTATTTTGATTTTGCCTATCGGTTAGGATTAAATGCATAGAAACATAATGAATATAACGGAGCCCCCATTCAAGTCAATGATTTGTCCGTTCTATTCATTCTATTTCTAATGCTGTTGCATGATACAGTCAACCTATTAAAAATGTGAATAAAGTGCTGTAGTTAAAGAAGAGTGCTTCTCAGGGTGCTTCCCAAATGGAACCCTACTGAATACATAGGAAGCCGATTCTAGATTTAGTTTTGGATTGGAGATGCTTAACGTGAGTCTGGAAGGAGAGTTTACAGTCTAACCAGACACCTAGGTATTTGTAGTTGTCCACGTAGTGATGCTGGACGGGCGGGCAGGTGCGGGCAGGGATCGATTGAGTAGCATGCATTTAGTTTTAGTTTTACATTTAAGAGCAGTTGGAGTCCATGGACGGAGGGGTGTATTGCATTGAAGCTCGTCTGGAGGTTAGTTAACACAGTTTCCAAAGAGCAGTTGTGCACATAGGGCTCTGGTCAAAGGCTATGCACTATATAGGCAACAAAGCATCCTTCACTCATGCTGCCAAACATACCCTCGTAAAACTGACCATCCTACCGATCCTCGACTTCGGCGATGTCATCTATAAAATAGCTTCCAACACTCTACTCAACAAATTGGATGCAGTCTATCACAGTGCCATCCGTTTTGTCACCAAAGCCCCATACACTACCCACCATTGCGACCTGTATGCTCTCGTTGGTTGGCCCTCGCTTCATATTCATTACCAAACCCACTGGCTACAGGTCATCTACAAGTTTCTGCTAGGTAAAGCCCTGCCTTATCTCAGCTCACTGGTCACCTTAGCAGCACCCACTCGTAGCACGCGCTCCAGCTGGTATATCTCACTGGTCACCCCCAAAGCCGATTCCTACTTTGGTCGCCTTTCCTTCTAGTTCTATGCTGCCAATGACTGGAACGACCTGCAAAAATCACTCAAGCTGGGGACACATATCTCCCTCACTAGCTTTAAGCACCAGCTGTCAGAGCAGCTCACAGATCACTGCACCTGTACATAGCCCATCTGTAAACAGCCAATCTATCTACCTCATCCCTATACTGTATTTATTTATTTATCTTGCTCCTTTGCACTCCAGTATCTCTACTTGCACATTTATCTTCCATTCCAGTGTTTAATTGCTATATTGCTATATTGCCACCATGGCCTATTTATTGCCTTAACTCCCTTATCTTACCTCAATTGCACTCACTGTATATATACTTTTTTTCTACTGTATCAATGAGTCTATGTTCTGTTTATTCCATGTGTAACTCTGTGTTGTTGTATGTGTCGAATTGCTATGCTTTATCTTGGCCAGGTCGCAGTTGCAAATGAGAACTTGTTCTCAACTAGCCTACCTGGCTAAATAAAGTTTAAATAAATTTAAACATTTAAAAAAATCACACTGCACACTGCCCTATCCCATCTGGACAAGAGGAATACCTATGTAAGAATGCTGTTCATTGACTACAGCTCAGCATTTCACCCTCCAGACCCTGGGTCTCGACCCCACCATGTGCAACTGGGACCTGGACTGTCTGACAGGCCACCCCCAGGTGGTGAGGGTAGGAAACAACATCTCCACCCCGCTCATCCACATCAATGGGGCCCCACAAGGGTGCGTTCTCAGCCCTCTCCTGTACTACCTCTTCACCCATGACTGTGTGGCCTTGCACGCCTCCAACTCAATGATCAATTTTGTAAATGACACTACAGTGGTTGGCTTGATTACCAACAACAACGAGATGGCCTACAGGGAAGAGGTGAGGGTCCTTGGAGTGTGGTGTCAGGAAAATAACCTCTTCTGTCTGTTGCATACTCATTGTGAATATAATGCCTCACACGTTTCTCCGGTAATGTACTGTGCTGTGACCTCTTGGTGACATTGTTTTCCTATTCCCTAAAAGTCCATGGTTGACTCTAGCAGCTCCACAGCCTCCCTCAATTATTCTGATCAGAATCAACTACTTTATCTGGGAATCAGCACCACAATGACTGAGACTGGAAATGATTAAATGAATTGTTTATGCATGCGTGATCTACGAACAGGATTTTTGATTTTATAGACAACTACATGAACCATATTAAATGAAAACGGCGAGACAATAATTTGTATTTCCGACTGATAGCACTGATTGTAAGTATATGTTTGCCTACATACGCAAAGAATGAATTTGAGTACAATTGCATAGTGTTGTCTGTAAAGAAATCATACAAGTTCTTCCTATCTCATATCTTAGAGGCAGAGAGAGTAGAGGATGTTGTAGTTTGGTTGAATTGTTCCTTGTCCAACCATTTGAATCCCCAGGTGGATGTGGTCTCCTGCAGACAGGTCCCCTCTCTCCCTAAGTCCCCAGGGACAGCTTTCCCCTGGCACGCTTAGATGGGAAGAAGAAAGAACCATACAGCTTCACCTTCTCCATACTACTAACTAACATGCATGCCAACCTAGTCCCTATTTATACACAAGGACACCAGCCTGGCGACTAAGCATTTCTCAAGTTTCAAATTGTATTAGTCATATGTACAGGATACACATGGTCTACACCGTCTAACGAAATGCTTACTAGCAGGTTCCTTCTTAGACAATGCAACAGCAATAAGAAATAACAAAAGATAAGAATATGAACATAAAGTTAATGTCTCAGTAGAATAGAATAAAATGTTTAGCATCAGTATAATACAGGAAGGCACAATTTATAGTCCAGTGTTTACATGTGTTTTGGGGATTGGGAGGCAAGTGTTTAAATTGGGATTATCAAAAAAGAATGATAAGGGAACATATATGCTATACATGGCCAGACAACGCAGTCACAAATAAATGAACACAGTCACAAATAAATGAACACAGTCACAAACACATTAACACAGTCACAAACACATTAACACAGTCACAAACACATTAACACAGTCACAAACACATTAACACAGTCACAAATAAATTAAATCATTCACAAATAAATGAACCCAGGCAGAAATAAATGACTCGAAAGAGGAGTGAATTTCAAACAACCCAGGCCTACATACAGCTATAGATTGCATATGTCTGCACAGGGTCTTAGTCATTTGTCCACATGCAGGGTCAGAGAGAGGGAGAGGGAGACGTGAGGGGTATTGAGGACAGGAGAGGGGGATGGGCGAAGGAGGTGGATAGAGGAGAGGAGGGGGGGATGAGGGAGGGAGGTGGATGGAGGAGAGGGGGATGGGGGAGGTAGGGAGGCAGACAGAGAAGAGGAGAGGGATATGGGGAGGGAGGTGGATGGGGCAGGGAGGGAGGCGGACAGAGGAGAGGAGAGGGGGATGGGGAGGGAGGTGGATGGAGGAGAGGGGGATGGGGGATGGAGGTGGATGGAGGAAAGGTGAGGGGATGGGGAGGGAGGGAGGGAGGTGGATGGAGGAGAGGAGAGGGGGATGGGGGAGGGAGGTGGATGGAGGAAAGGTGAGGGGATGGGGAGTGAGGGAGGTGGATGGAGGAGAGGAGAGGAGAGGAGAGGAGAGGAGGAGAGGAGAGGAGAGGAGAGGAGAGGAGAGGAGAGGAGAGGAGAGGAGAGGAGAGGAGAGGAGGAGAGGAGAGGAGAGGAGAGAGAGGAGAGGAGAGGAGAGGAGAGGAGGAGAGGAGAGGAGAGGAGAGGAGGGGGGAGGGGGGATAGGGGAGGGAGGTGGATGGGGCAGGGAGGGAGGCGGACAAAGAAGAGGAGAGGGGGATGGGGAGGGAGGCGGACGGAGAGGGGGAGGGGGAGGGAGGTGGATGGAGGAGAGGAGAAGGGGATGGGGGAGGGAGGTAGATGGAGGAAAGGAGAGGGGGATGGGGATGGGGAGGGAGGCGGACTAAGGAGAGGAAAGGGGGATGGGGAGGGATGTGTAAGTAAGGTGGACAGGAGGGGGGGATGGGGGAGGCAGACGGAGGAAAGGAGAGGGGGATGGGGAGGGAGATGATGAGGTGGACAGAGCAGAGGGATGGGGGAGGCCTGCATATAGATCCATGTCTGGGATGGAGCGTCACATGATCAAAGCCCCAGACTGCTCTTACGTTGCTAGAGAACTCTCAATAAGACAGGCAGAGATGACAGAGAAAGAAGATAAGGAACAAGGGAAGACCTAGAAGGAGAGGAATAGAGGAAGATAGAGGCGGTTGTGATCAGGAACAAGCTTATCAGTGTCATTGATTAGGCCGTTCGTGGTCAATGTGCGACGGATTAACAGATCACCTCCAAGTCCTGTGGTGTCTGTCTCACACACACACACAGAGACACATACACACATGCAGATGCACACAAACAAACACAGCCCAGCACTCCATCTCTCCCCATGTCCAAACAGCAGATGGACAGCTGATATTTGCCATTGATGTTCATTACCTAGCGTGCCACTGGGGGACATTGTGAAGTCAATGGTGTAGGAGAGGCAGTATCCATGAAATACATATTATAGATATTGGTGGCTCTGGTCAAAAGTAGTGCACTATATAGTGAATAGTGTTCCCTTATCTCTGTCTAGCTTCAATAACAACCACTTCTTCACAGATTAGCCCCAGATTAACACGTCCGCTGGGAGATTATCCCATGGTTGGGGAGGATATTTAGTCTTTATTGATGTCATTAAATCCCATGGACTAGCATCATAGTAAACAATAGGGGAGGGATTTTTCACTCTCAGAGTTGACAGGCGGAGAGATATGGTATGAATCATGGCCAGTCTACTCTGTGACTGTGTGTGGAGAGACTGTATGGAGATTGTATCAACTGCTCATGCAAAACTATTCAGAGAACACATAACACCTTCACATCGTCACTCATGTCACCATAGAAACCTGATAACGACAGCATAACATTACTTAAACAATGTTGGAACACTGTGTAAATTGGGAGGCGGTCTACTCTAACAAGGCTGTAATATAAACATACTTCTATACAGTGAAGAAGACAGACAGACAACCCTTCTGTCAGTTATTGTTTTCCCTCCATCTTATTCATTGTATTGAGATTGAGGAACAGAAATTACATGAACAACACATTTGGCCAATTAGTAGATTAGGTAAGCATTTTCCCATCCATTTTCCTTCTCTAAGCAGCAACAGGACAGTACGTGATGATACTGAGAGCTGAAACTGGTCTCCCTGGTTTCTCCTCTCCTGTCTGGCTGTTGCCTGAGGTTTATGAGAGCTGGGTTTCCAGACGTTTGAATTTGAAGCGCTTGGCTAAACGCCTCCAGAGCGGCACTACAGCTAGATGACTTGAGCGCCACCTACTGATTGTATTATCAGCATCCATGTCATCTCGGTTTTGGTCCATTCACATTTTTCCTTATACCTCTTCTATTTTTCTAGACAGACAGAATATTGACTTTTCCACTGGGCAAGTTAGTGTTAGCAGTCTCAGTTTCTGCTGTGGTGTCCACAATGTCTCTTACTAGTCCATTCCTCTCTCCAATGTTGCCAAATAGGGGTGGAGGTCAAACATCCCACAGCTCCCTGAGGTCAGTAGTATAAAGCAGCTCCATCACATCAGAGCTTAGTGATGGAGCGTCTTACATCTTAACCTGCTGATGAACAGCATGTACTTAGCATCCACTCAACATACCCCAAACACACACACACAGAGAGAGACAGAGACAGAGAGAGACAGAGAGAGAGAGACAGAGAGAGAGACAGAGAGTGAGACAGAGAGAGAGACAGAGACAGAGAGACAGAGAGACAGAGAGAGAGACCGAGAGACAGAGAGAGAGACAGAGAGACAGAGAGAGAGACAGAGAGAGAGACAGAGAGAGAGACAGAGAGACAGAGAGAGAGAGACAGAGAGAGAGACAGAGAGAGAGAGAAAGATAAAGCCCCTTTGAATTTAATTGAGAGAGAGAGAAAGAGGGAGAGAGAGGCAACAACAAATGCAATCCCTTTTAGACGACTCCCTGGACAAAACGTTCCACTGTATTAGTGAAGGTGTAAACTTGGCAGTAGAAAACCTAAACAGTATTTTTGATCTCTCAGCTTCCCTATCAAATCAAACATTTCTAACAGAAAACCGAAGAAAATTAACAACAATGACAAATGGTTTGATGAAGAATGCAAAAACCTAAGAAAATAAATTGAGAAACCTATCCAACCAAAAACACAGAGACTCAGAAAACCCGAGCCTACACCTTCACTATGGTGAATCACTAAAACAATACAGAAATACACTATGGAAAAAGAAGGAACAGCACGTCAGAAATCAGCTCAATGTATTTGAAGAATCCATAGACTTAACCTCTTCTGAGAAAATTGGAAAACACTTAACAAACAGCATGAAGAGTTATCTATCTAAAATGGAGATGAACGGGTAAACCACTTCTCCAATATTTTTGGCCTTACATCAAAGAATAAACCGCAAAAACATATACATGATCAAATACAAATCTTAGAATCAACTATTAAAGACTCCAGAACCCACTGGATTCTCCAATTACATTGAATGAACTACAGGACAAAATACAAACCCTCCAACCCAAAAATGCCTGGTGTGTTGATGTTATCCTCAATGGAATTGTAAAATATAAAGACAACAAATTCCAATTGACTATACTTAAACTCTTTAACATCATCCTTGGCTCTGGCATCTTCCCCAATATTTGGAACCAAGGACTGATCACCCCAATCCACAAAAGTGGAGACACATTTGACCCCAATAACTACCGTGGGATATGCATCAACAGCAACCTTTGGAAAATCCTCTGCGTTTTCATTAACAGCAGACTCATACATTTCCTAGGTGAAAACAATGCACTGAGCAAATGCCAAATTGGATTTTTACCAAATTATCGTACGACAGATCACGTATTCATCCTGCACACCCTAAAAAACTAAAAACAAAGGCAAATTCTTCTCATGCTGACTCCGGCCGCAAAACCTAAACCCATAGGGGAGGGTCTGGGTGGGCATCTGTCCGCTGTGGCGGCTCTGGCGCGGCAACCCTCGCCGCCGACCCCAGACTGGGGACCCTTGCAGCGGGCCCTGAATAGACGGGAGACTCTGGCAGCGCCGGTTAGGCGGGAGACTCTGGCAGTGCCGGACAGGCGGAAGACTCTGGCAGCTCCGGAGTGAAGGGCGACTCTGGCAGCTCTGGAGTGAAGGGCGACTCTGGCAGCTCTGGAGTGAAGGTCGGCTCTGGCAGCTCTGGAGTGAAGGACGACTCTGGCAGCTCTGGAGTGAAGGGCGGCTCTGGCAGCTCTGGAGTGAAGGGCGGATCTGGCAGCTCCGGACTGATGGGCGACTCTGGCAGCTCCGGACTGACGGGCGGCTCTGGCAGCTCCTGACTGACGGGCGGCTCTGGCAGCTCCAGACAGGAGGGAGAACCTGGAGGGAGGAGAGGGAGAGACAGCCTGGTCCTCGGAGGAGGCACAGGATAGACCAGGCCGTGGAGGCGCACTGAAGGTCTCGAACTAAGGACCTGCACAACCCGTCCTGGCTGGATGGTGATTTTAGCCTGGCACGTGCGGGGCGCAGGCACAGGACGCACTGGGCTGTGCAGACACACAGGAGACACAGTGCGCAGAGCCGACGCAGGATATCCTGGCCCGAGGAGACGCACTGGCTGTCTGGAGAGCAGGGCCGGCACCATCCGCCCTGGCTGGATCCTCACCCTAGCCCTGCAGATGCGGGGAGCTGGGATGTAGCGCACCAGGCTAAGAATGCGTACTGGAGACATTGTGCGCTCCACTGCATAACACGGTGCCTGACCAGTACGCGCCCGCCACGGTAATCACTCACGTGGGGTTGGCTCAGGTCTCCAACCTCACTCTGCCACACTCCCCGTGTGCCCCCCCCCCTCCCATTTTTTTTTGGGGGGGGGGCTGCCTCTCGGGCTTCCTTGCCAGCCGTGTTCGTTTCGCCAACTCCATTCTCCGATATCCCTCCTCGCACTGTTCCAGATAATCCCAGGCGGGCTCCGGCACTCTCCCTGGGTCGACCGACCACCTCGCTATCTCCTCCCAGGTTGTCTCATACTCCAGATAGCGCTGCTCACCTGTCCAGGAGTCCCTTTCACCACGCTGCTTGGTCCTTTGGTGGTGGGTAGTTCTGTAATGTCTGTTCTGGAGAAGGAGAAGACCAAGGTGCAGCGTGGTAAGTATTCATAATACCTTTTAATCAATGCGAATACTTGAACAAAAAACAACAAAACGACAAACGAACAGTTCTGCAAGGTGCAATACACAAAACAGGAAACAACTACCCACAACCCATAGTGGGAAAACAGGCTGCCTAAGTATGGTTCTCAATCAGAGACAAGGATTGACAGCTGCCTCTGATTGGGAACCATACCAGGCCAAACACCTAACACAGAACAAAACATAGAACGCCCACCCCAACTCACGCCCTGACCAAACTAAAATAGAGACATAAAAAAGGAACTAAGGTCAGGACGTGACAGAACGATCTGAAAGACAAGACAAGAAGGGTCTTCTATGCCATCAAAAAGAACATAAAATTCAACATACCAATTAGGATCTGGCTAAAAATACTTGAATCAGTTATAGAACCCATTTTCCTTTATGGCTGTGAGGTCTGGGGTCTGCTCACCAACCAAGAATTCACTAAATGGGACAAAAAACTAATTGAGACTCTGCATGCAGAATTGTGCATAAGTATCCTCTGTGTACAACATAAAACACAAAATAATGCATGCAGGGCAGAATTAGGCCAATACCCACTAATTATCAAAATCCAGAAAAGAGAATTTAAATTCTACAACCACCTAAAAGGAAGCAATTCTCAAACCTTCCATAACAAAGCCATCAGCTACAGAGAGATGAACCTGAAGAAGAGTCCCCTAAGCAAGCTGGTCCTGGAGCTCTGTTCACAAACACAAACAGACCCCGCAGAGCCCCAGGACAGCAGCACAATTAGACCCAACCAAATCATGAGAAAACAAAATGATAATTACTTGACACATTGGAAATAATTAACAAATAAAATGAGTAGACCAGAATGCTAAATTGGCCCTAAACAGAGTAGAGAGTGGCAGAATACCTGACCACTGTGAATGACCCAAAATTAAGGAAATCTTTGACTATGTGTAGACTCAGTGAGCATAGCCTTGCTTTTGAGAAAGGCCTGTCTCTCAAGGGAAGACTTCCTAACCTCCTGCCAAATGTATGGCCATATTTAAGAGACATATTTGTAAATACAACACATACTTATTCTTTATGTATTTTCCCTTTTGTACTTTAACTATTTGCACATAATATGACATTTGTAATGTCTTTATTATTTTGGAACTTTTGTGAGTGTAATGTTTACTGTTCATTTGTTTTGTTTATTGTCTAGTTCACTTGCTTTGGCAATGTTAACATATGTTTCCCATGCCAATAAAGCCCTTAAATTGAAATTGAATTGAAACTGAGAGAGAAGGGAGAGAGAGAAAGAAAGAGAGAGAGAGAGAGAGAGAGAGAGAGAGAGAGAGAGAGAGAAAGAAAGAGAGAGAGAGAGAGAGAGAGAGAGAGAGAGAGAGAGAGAGAGAGAGAGAGAGAGAGATGAGAAACTCCAACAGGTGACTTTGCAGTCTCTCTGTAAACTCATTGGTTTCACTCAGTGGGGAGTGGGCTCAGGGCTGGGGTTTATTTGACTGTTTACTCGCCCAGCAGGCCACAGTGTTCAGTCAGAAGACCGCAGTTCAGTCTAGCCACAATTGGTCACAGTGGGTTGATTCAGACTGTTTGTCTGCTTCTCCCTCTGGTTCGCTCTTTTAATCTCCAATCTCTCTCTCTCTCAATTCAATTCAAAGGGCTTTATTGGCATGGGAAACATATAATTACTTTACCAAAGCAAGTGAAATAGATAATAAACCAAAGTTAAATTAATAATTCAAAATTATCAGTAAACTTTACACTCAAAAGTTTCAAAGGAATAGAAACATTTTAAATGTCATATTATGGTTATGTACAGTGTTATAATGATGTGCAATAGTTAAAGTACGTAATGGGAAAGTAAATAAACATAAGTATTTACAATGGTGTTTGTTCTTCACTGGCTGCCATTTTCTTGTGGCAACAGGTCACACATCTTGCTGCTGGGATGGCACACTGTGGTATTTCACCTAGTAGATATGGGAGTTTATCAAAATTAGATTGTTCTGGAATTCTTTGTGGGTCTGTGCAATCTAAGTGTAATGTGTCTCTAAATGGTCATACATTTGGCAGGAGGTTAGGAAGTGCAGCTCAGTTTCTACCTCATTTTGTGGGCATTGTGCACATATGCAGACCTGACTCTCAAGAGAAGACAGGCTATGTCGGCCTCTCTCAATAGCAAGGCTATGCTCACTGAGTCTGTACATACAAAGCTTTCCTTCATTTTCGGTCAGTCACAGTGGTCAGATATTCTGTCAATGTGTACTCTCTGTTTAGGGCCAAATAGCATTCTAGTTTGCTCTGTTTTTTGTTAATTCTTTCCAATGTTCCAAGTAATTATCTTTTTGTTTTCTCATGATTTAGTTGGGACTAATTGTGTTGCTGTTGCTTTCCTGGAGCTCTGTGGGGTCTGGTTGTGTTTGTGAACAGAGCCCCAGGACCAGCTTGCTTAGGGGACTTTTCTCTAGGTTAATATCTCTGTAGGTGATGGCTTATAGAAGGTTTGGGAATCGCTTCCTTTTAGGAGGTTGTAGAATTTGACGGCTCTTTTCTAGATTTAGATCATTAGCAGGTATCGGCCTAACTCTGAGTAATATACTCCTCTACAGTGTGGTATTGGATTCCAAGAGCATATCTCTCTCTCTCTCTCTCTCTCTCTCTCTCTCTCGCTCTCGCTCTCTTGCTAGCCCCTCTATCATTTTTTAACTCTCTGTCCTTTACATTGTCTGTTGCTGTTTTCTGTTTCCTGTTTCCATGTCCTCACTCCCTACCATTTCTCTTTTTCTCCCTCCATCTCACCCTCTCTCTCTCTCTCCCTCCCTATCCATTGATATGCATGGCAGGAGCCCTGGGCAGGAGGTGGGGGAGGAGATGAGGAGGCTGGGTTTGTATAAAGTGTTTGTGCATCACCACAGGAAATTCCTGCTGGTGTGTCGGCAGGCTTTATCACAGCCTGACAGAAGCCAGTGCCCGGGGTGAAAGCGGGCAGGCGCCCCTGCCGTGGGGCTCAGCGGCATCCCTCCCTTCAAGGCCCCATGGGTTGCAGTGAGTCACAAATTAATCGGGCACCAGGCTGGGGCACCTCTAGAGAAGGCAGGACCCGAGAGTAGGGGAGCAGTGGATGGATGAAAGATTTGGGTTGGAGCAATGAGCTGAAGGTATGTGACTAATGGCTTGTATAAGCTAAGTTAAATAGAATACTGTTAGAAAGGAAATGTGTGATGTGTCAGCATTTGAATTTATAGAAGTGCATGAAGAACATCTCATTGTCTAACATTGAAATCAAATGTATTAACTTCTAAGGCATACCACCATTAAATACTATTGCAATAGAATTACAGTATATTTCCCTCTCTGTTTGGTTATCTCACCTCTCTCACTCGACATATTAGCGAAAGTCTTTTTCAAGTTGTCGTTATCAAACACACTGACTTCTTTCCTTTTAGAACTCTGTTGCTGCTGCGTGTCCCAGTGGTTCCCCTCCCCTGGTGTTGGCTTCTGCAATCACAGTCCCTGCCTGAGTCCCACATGGCACCCTATTCCCTACATAGTGCACTACTTTTGACCAAAGCCCTATGGCACTATACAGGTAATAGGGTGCCATTGGTGATGCATGACCAGCCTCCCTCTAATCTGGCTCCTGTGTTGCCAGGCACCAGGGGCCCCAGGAGCCCCTCTCTCGCTGCCCAGGGCTTCCCCTCTTACTCCGGGGCTCCTCTGGGGGCCAGGGAGGGGAGGCTGTTGCTGAGGCTTATCTGCTCCCTCTCAGCAAGCCCCCCCCCACCCCTGTAACCTAGCTAGTCCCAGCCTCAAGAACTCTGTATTTCAGTCACAGATCAAACATCAGGCCCAGCAATAGTCCCAACCCAATAGCCTCAGTCCCTGCCAGTCTTAGCCCCAGCCAATCTTAGCTCCAACCTCAGCACTAGCTCAAGCCCTAGCCTAATCTATACCCAGCCTTAGCCCCAGCCAACCCCAACCTTTCCCCTCTAAACAAGGTCTAGCCCCAGCCCCAGTCCCAACCCCAGCCCCAGCCCCAGGACTATAAACTTCCCCACAGCCCTTTCCCCAGTACCAGCCTGGTAACACAACCCCAGCCCCCAGCCTGGCCCACAGACCCAGCTCCCCATGCAGCTCTAGCCTGAGCCCCATCTGTACAGCTCGTCACTGAGCCAGGCTCCAGCTCTGTCTGTGGCTGGTCCCATCTTAAATGGCACCCTATTTCCTATATAGTGTACTACTTCTGAACAGAGCACTGTGGGCCCGGGGGTCAAAAGTGGTACACTATATAGGTAACAGGGTGCCATTTGGGACACAGGTGCTGTGTCTGCTCTGTCTCCACCCAGACTGGCACCAGGACCAGTCAGGCAGGGCACTCCTCTCAGACACACCCTGCTGCTGCCTCCCTCCATTACCCCGGACAAGGCCTGGACGACGGGCAAGCAGAGGAGTTGGCACCTCCAGCTGCCCCAGCCTGTCTGGGCTAGTCAGACCACAGAGCCAAACCACAGAGGCAGCAGTAGGTGCACTTCCATTCCCAAACAATGTGAGAACAGAGAGAGAGAGAGAGAGAGAGAGAGAGAGGGTAGAGAGGAGACAAATCAGAGAGGGAGGAGAGAGGAGGAGAGAAAGGGGGTAGAGAGGAGACAAATGAGAAAGGGAGGAGAGAGGAGGAGAGAGAGAGCAAGTGCGAGAGGAGAGAGAAAGAGAGAGGAGGGAGAGAGGGAGGGAGAGAGGAGAGAGAAAGAGAGAGGAGGGAGCAAGAGGAGGTGAGAGAGGAGAGAGAAATGAGTGAGGGAGAGGAGGTGAGAGAGTAGAGAGAAAGGAATGAGTGAGGAAGAGAGGGAGGGAGAAAAAGGCAGAGCAGAAAGAGAGAGAGATTATCAGTGACCTCATCTATGTCGTAGTGTAGTTTAGAGGAAATAACAGTAATCAGTGTGTTTGGTTTTGTTGTGTTTACTCTTCAGCCTTGTGTTGGATATATTTTTCAACACTACTGCTCTAATTACAACCCAGAGGATCAGAGGTCTTCAAGGAGAGACTCATCTCTCGTATAGTGTACTCTCTGTACCATTAGAAAGTACTCTTTGAATGTTTTCCCCCGAAAGGGTTCTTCGGCTGTCCGCATAATCCTTTTTGGTTCCAGGTAGAACTCGCTGTGGAAAGGGTTTTACATGGAACCAAAATGGTTCTACCAGAAAGTAAAAATTGTTCTTCAAAGGGTTCTCCTATGGGGACAGTACAATAATTCTTTCAGGTAGTAGATACCTTTTTTTCAAAGAATGTACTGTAGTTGTCAGGCCTGGTACTGTTGTATTGTTGATTATCTCAATCTCATCTCTTACCATTATGTTCACTAATCTCTTTATCACTAATATTATCTCAATCTATGCTGCACTTTCAATCTATACTTCCCTCAATCTAACTACTGCATAACTAACTGTATATGTAGTAGGTTACAGAAGCAGGAGAGATTGATAGATTTACCCACAACTTGTGACATTTACTTGTATTTGGTCAATGACAAGGTAATGCTTTCGTAACCTACATTCATCTGCAATATTCTGTAGATTTGTGACTCTGCTTTTGTAGATAATAAGTCTATGTCAAGGCCATGGTCCCAGCTGGGGGTCTCTCTAATGGTCATTCATGAACCAAAGATAGTCATTGAAGTATGGTTAGCACTGCCCGTCTGTGAACTTTAAGACATAATTATACATTATATCTCCCTAATGAGAGTCATTCAAGACCCGTATCGTTTCACATACGACTAGCATACACTTCTTCATAGTCTGCATCCCAAATGACACCCTATAGGTGCCCATTGGGCTCTGGTCAAAAGTAGTGCACTATGTAGGGAATATGGTGCCATTTGGGATGCACTCATACTGAAAGAACTGGACCATTTTATCCATACTGAATTTTAAAAGGACTACAACCTCCATGAGTCATCGACTACCTTCTGCCACTTAGCAACTCTAGGTCCGATCCCAACCAGTTAAATAGGCCATCCATAGGTTAGGAGCAACCTATTAAGAGGAATCATGCAAGCATTACAGGTTCCATTAAAGAGCTGTCTCCTTATCGCAGTGTCCCTGGGGCAGCATCCCAAATGGCTCACTATTGCCTATATAGTGCACTATTTTTGACCAGAGCCCTATGACCATCTCTAATACTTCTGACCATCTCTAATACTACTGACCATCTCTAATACTTCTGACCATCTCTAATACTACTGACCATCTCTAATACTACTGACCATCTCTAATACTACTGACCACCTCTAAAACTACTGACCATCTCTAAAACTACTGACCATCTCTAATACTACTGACCATCTCTAATACTAATGACCATCTCTAATACTACTGACCATCTCTAATACTACTGACCATCTCTAATACTACTGACTACCTCTAATACTACTGACCATCTCTAATACTACTGACCATCTCTAATACTACTGACCACCTCTAATACTACTGACCATCTCTAATATTACTGACCACCTCTAATACTACTGACCATCTCTAATATTACTGACCACCTCTAATACTACTGACCATCTCTAATACTACTGACCATCTCTAATACTACTGACCACCTGTAATACTGACCATATCTAATATTGACCATCTCTAATACTACTGACCATCTCTAATACTACTGACCATCTCTAATACTACTGACCATCTCTAATACAACTTACCATCTCTAATGCTAATGACCGTCTCTAATACTGACGACCTATAATATTGTAATTGTAATTGTAATGCAGACCACTCATTTACTAACTAGATTTATCTCTCCAGGCCCTGCTCTATTAGCAGTACATCTTTTCAAATTGTGTGAGTGCGTGCTCCTCTCTGAGTCAGTGTGGATAAAGTTTTTCAGACACACTCAGTTACCCTGGGGGCCAGGCTTTTTATGCGCTGTAATTATCCCCCCCCTGCTCTTGCTCTCTCTCTCTCTTGCATGCTGCTCTAATCGTGTGAATGGGCTCGGCCATGTGTAGGGCAGTGGGTGACTGATTACAACCTATAGTCTTCATAAATACACAAATAATTTGAGCACAAAGGAGGGAAAAAGAGGAAAGTCCCTCTTGTGGCTTTTGGGAGAATCAAAGGTACAGCTGGCCTATTCTATCCTGAAGCATGGCCTGTGTTAGCCTGGCCTGTGTTAGCATGGCCTGTGTTAGCATGGCCTGTGTTAGCCTGGCTGTGACACACTGGTCTGGGCAGGAGTCCGTTGTTATTGCAGTATTTGCGCAGAAGTTAACTTGAGCTTTGATCTCTCAAATGTTAGTAAAAAAGCACATCCCCTTCATTATCCACGCATCGTGCCGTGTGCCGACAACAGCAAAATAGCCTTTCCAGACTCTAAAGTCAGGAGGACTCTGGGTAAAGTGCCAAAGACACCAACAAGTCAGGCTAGGGTACCAGATAGGTGGGAGGGTACCAGATAGGTGGGAGGGTACCAGATAGGTGGGGGGGGGGTACCAGATAGGTGGGAGGGTACCAGATAGGTCGGAGGGTACCAGATAGGTGGGAGGGTACCAGATAGGTGGGGGGTACCAGATAGGTGGGAGGGTACCAGATAGGTGGGGGGGGTACCAGATAGGTGGGAGGGTACCAGATAGGTCGGAGGGTACCAGATAGGTGGGAGGGTACCAGATAGGTGGGGGGTACCAGATAGGTGGGGGACGAGTTTGGGAAACCCTTAAGGTAAAAAAGGAATAAGCAGAAATTCTCAGCTTTCCGCAGACACCCTGCTTTTGCAGATAGGGGCTACCGGTCTCATACCAGAATGCTTTGAATAAAACACATCTAATAGGGTCCACAAATATGATGACTTTACGTTTAAGAGGTTAAATCACAGAAGAAATAAACAGGCTTAAGATTAATGTGACTAGGTTTAAACACACATTTTGCCCTTCTCTCTCTAGCCCGCAACTTTGTTTTCAATGAGTAATCATTTCAGGTAGTCTCAGTGTTAAATTACAGTTGCTAGTGAAAGTCTACACACCCCTTGTGCAGTCTTTACATTTTACTGCCTTAAAAAAAAATCTAAAAAGCGATTGCATTAGATGTTTTTACTATCGATGTACACAACCCTACTCCACATTTTCAAAGTGACAGAAAAATTATAGAACATTTTCCAAATTACTACAAAATACAAAATGAGGATACATTGATAGTGTATGTCTTCACAGCCCAGAGTTAATACCTGGTGGAGGCACCTTTGGCAGCCATTCATAATATTCTACCACAACTACCACAATTTAGAGGAAAACCCGCCTCAGTATTCTGAAAACCTAACCCTGGGACAGAGCGGCACAACTACCCACATTTTAATGCCAAAGACACATTAAAATGGCTTTCCAGCAGTTGTGTAAATTATTTAAGTAAAAATCCTTTAAAGTATTTAAGTCCATTTTTGAGGTATCTGTACTTTACTTTACTATTTGTATTTTTTGACAACTTTTACTTTTACTTCACTACGTTTCTAAAGAAAATAATGTACTTTTTACTTCATACATTCTCCCTGACACCCAAAAGTACTCGTTACATTTTGAATGCTTAGCAGGACAGGAAAATGGTCTAATTCACGCACTTATCCAGAGAACATCCCTGGTCATCCCTACTGCCTCTGATCTGGTGGACTCACTAAACAGAGAACATCCCTGGTCATCCCTACTGCCTCTGATCTGGAGGACACACTAAACAGAGAACATCCCTGGTCATCCCTACTGCCTCTGATCTGGAGGACTCACTAAACAGAGAACATCCCTGGTCATCCCTACTGCCTCTGATCTGGAGGACACACTAAACAGAGAACATCTCTGGTCATCCCTACTGCCTCTGATCTGGAGGACTCACTAAACAGAGAACATCCCTGGTCATCCCTACTGCCTCTGATCTGGTAGACTCACTAAATAGAGAACATCCCTGGTCATCCCTACTGCCTCTGATCTGGAGGACTCACTAAACAGAGAACATCCCTGGTCATCCCTACTGCCTCTGATCTGGTGGACTCACTAAACAGAGAACATCCCTGGTCATCCCTACTGCCTCTGATCTGGAGGACTTACTAAACAGAGAACATCCCTGGTCATCCCTACTGCCTCTGATCTGGAGGACACACTAAACAGAGAACATCTCTGGTCATCCCTACTGCCTCTGATCTGGAGGACTCACTAAACAGAGAACATCCCTGGTCATCCCTACTGCCTCTGATCTGGAGGACACACTAAACAGAGAACATCCCTGGTCATCCCTACTGCCTCTGATCTGGAGGACTCACTAAACAGAGAACATCCCTGGTCATCCCTACTGCCTCTGATCTGGAGGACTCACTAAACAGAGAACATCCCTGGTCATCCCTACTGCCTCTGATCTGGAGGACTCATTAAACAGAGAACATCCCTGATAGTCCCTACTGCCTCTGATCTAGCGGACTCACTAAACACATGCTTCATTTGTAAATGATGTCTGAGTGTTGGAGTGTGACCCTGTAAATTAAAAAAACAAGAAAAAGTCTGCTTTGTTTAATATAATTAATTGAAATTATTTATACTTTTACTTTTACTTTTAATACTTAAGTATATTTGGGCAATTACATTTACTTTTGATACTTAAGTAAATTTAAAATCAAATTATTTCAGACATTTACTCAAGTAGGATTTTACTGGGTGACTTTTACTTTTACATTAGTCATTTTCAATTAAGGTATCTTTACTTTTACTCAAGTATGACAATTGGGCCCATTTTCCACCACTGCTTTCCAGGAGGTGTTGAGTGTTCCTAAATGGTCCGCTCTCAGTCCTGACTTACTGTACAGTGCCTTCAGAAAGTATTCATAACCCTTGAATTATACACACTACCCCATAATGACAAAGTGAAAACATACTTTTAGAAATTGTTGCTAACTTAAATTGAAATACAGAAAAATCTTATTTACATAAATATTCACAGCCCTGAGTCAGTACTTTGTAGAAGCACATTTGTCAGCGATTACAGATGTGTCTTTCTGGGTAAGTCTCTAAGAGCTTTCCACACCTGGATTCTATAACATTTGCATATTATTCTTTTCAAAATTCTTCAAGCTCTGTCAAATTGGTTGTTGATCATTGCTAGACAGCCATTTTCACGTCTTGCCAGAGATTTTCAAGTAGATTTAAGTCAAAACTGTGATCCGTCCAGTGTAAATTTGTAAATGTAAAGACTGTGCAAGGGGTGTGTCGACTTTCACTAGGCACTGTCAATATGGATAGGGGAAAAGAAAGGTATTTCAACGTGTGGAGAGCAACAGATGACCGTTGGCACCTTAATTGGGCAGGACGGCTCATTTTATTTTTGATTTATTTAACTAGGCATGGCAGTTACAAACAAATTCTTATTTTCAATGACAGCCTAGGAACAGTGGGTTAACTGCCTTGTTCAGGAACACAACTACAGATTTTTACCTTGTCAGCACAGGGATTCAATCTTGCAACCTTTTTAATTTTATTTCACCTTCATTTAACCAGGTAGGCAAGTCCTCATCTGCAACTGCGACCTGGCCAAGATAAAGCATAGCAATTCGACACATACAACAACACAACACATGGAATAAACAAAACGCAGTCAATAATACAGCAGAACAAAACAAAACAAAACGTCTATATAGAGTGAGTGCAAATGAGGCAAGTTAAGGGAGTTAATGCAATACATTGGCCATGGTGGTGAAGTAATTACAATATAGCAATTACACACTGGAATGTTAGATGTGCAGAAGATGAATGTGCAAGTAGAGGTACTGGGGTGCAAAGGAGCAAGATAAATAAATAAATACAGTATGGGGATGAGGTAGGTAGATAGATTGGCTGTTTACAGATGGGCTATGTACAGGTGCAGTGATCTGTGAGCTACTCTGACAGCTGGTGCTTAAAGCTAGTGAGGGAGATATGAGTCTCCAGCTTCAGCGATTTTTGCAGTTCGTTCCAGTCATTGGCAGCAGAGAACTGGAATGAAAGACGACCAAAGGAGGAATTGGCTTTGGGGGTGACCAGTGAGATATACCTGCTGGAGCGCGTGCTACGAGTAGGTGCTGCCATGGTGACCAGTGAGCTGAGATAAGGTGGGGCTTTACCTAGCAGAGACTTGTAGATGACCTGTAGCCAGTGGGTTTAGCGACGAGTAAGAAGCGAGGGCCAACCAACGAGAGCATAGGTCGCAATGGTGGGTAGTGTATGGGGCTTTGGTGACAAAACGGATGGCCCTGTGTTGGAGGCTATTTTATAGATGCCATCACTGAAGTCGAGGATCGGTAGGATGGTCAGTTTTACGAGGGTATGTTTGGCAGCATGAGTGAAGGATGCTTTGTTGCGAAATAGGAAGCCAATTATAGATTTAACTTTGGATTGGAGATGCTTAATGTGTGTCTGGAAGGAGAGTTTACAGTCTAACCAGACACCTAGGTATTTGTAGTTGTCCACGTATTCTAAGTCAGAGCCGTCCAGAGTAGTGATGCTGGACGGGTGAGCAGGTGCGGGCAGTGATCGGTTGAATAGCATGCATTTAGTTTTACTTGCATTTAAGAGCAGTTGGAGGCCACGGAAGGAGAGTTGTATGGCATTGAAGCTCGTCTGGAGGTTAGTTATCAGTGTCCAAAGCGGGGCCAGAAGTATACAGAATGGTGTCGTCTGCGTAGAGGTGTCTCAGAGAATCACCAGCAGCAAGAGCAACATCATTGATGTATACAGAGAAGAGAGTCGGCCCAAGGATTGAACCCTGTGGCACCCCCATAGAGACTGCCAGAGGTCTGGACAACAGGCCCTCCGATTAGACACACTGAACTCTGTCTGAGAAGTAGTTGGTAAACCAGGCGAGGCAATCATTTGAGAAACCAAGGCTGTCGAGTCTGCCAATAAGAATGTGGTGATTGACAGAGTCGAAAGCCTTGGCCAGGTCGATGAATACGGCTAAACAGTAATGTCTCTTATTGATGGCGGTTATGATGTTGTTTAGAACCTTGGGCGTGGCTGAGGTGCACCCATGACCAGCTCTGAAACCAGATTGCATAGCGGAGAAGGTACAGTGGGATTTGAAATGGTCGGTAATCTGTTTGTTAACTTGGTTTCGAAGACCTTAGAAAGACAGGGTAGGATAGATATAGGTCTGTAGCAGTTTGGGTCTAGAGTGTCACCCCCTTTGAAGAGGGGGATGACCACGGCAGCTTTCCAATCTCTGGGAATCTCAGACGATACGAAAGAGAGGTTGAACAGGCTAGTAATAGGGGTTGCAACAATTTCGGCAGATAATTTTAAAACGAGAGGGTCCAAATTGTTTAGCCAGGCTGATTTGTAGGGTTCCAGATTTTGCAGCTCTTTCAGAACATCAACTATCTGGATTTGGGTGAAGGGGAAGTGGTGGGGGATTTGGCGGATTGCTGTGGAGGGTACCGGGCAATTGACCGGGGTAGTGGTAGCCAGGTGGAAAGCATTGCCAGCCGTAGATAAATGCATATTGAAATGCTCAATTATAGTGGATTTATCGGTGGTGACAGTGTCTCCTAGCCTCAGAGCAGTGGGCAGCTGGAAGGAGGTGCTTTTTTGAGTTAGTACTACAGGATGCAAATTTCTGTTTTAAAAAGCTAGCCTTAGCTTTCCTAACTGCCCGTGTATATTTGTTTCTAACTTCCCTGAAAAGTTGCATACATTTTTTGAATGGGGGATGCTTATTTAAGATGGTGAGGAAGGCACTTTTAAAGAATAGCCAGGCATCATCTACTGACGGGATGAGGTCAATGTCATTCCAGAATACCCCGGCCAGGTCAATTAGAAAGGCCTGCTCGCAGAAGTGTTTTAGGGAGCGTTTGACAGTGATGAGGGGTGGTCGTTTGGTCGCAGACCCATTGCGAATGCAAGCAATGAGGCAGTGATCGCTGAGATCTTGATTTAAAACAGCAGAGGTGTATTTGGAGGGTGAGTTAGTTAGGATGACATCTAAGAGGGTGCCCTTGTTTATGGATTTGGAGTTGTACCTGGTAGGTTCATTGATCATTTGTGTGAGATTGAGGGTATCAAGCTTGGATTGTAGGATGGCTGGGGTGTAAAAGCATGTCCCAGTTTAGGTCACCTTGTAGCATGAGCTCTGAAGATAGATGGGGGGGCAATCAATTCACATATGGTACTAAGGGCACAGCTGTGGGCAGAGGGAGGTCAATAGCAAGCGGCAACAGTGAGAGACTTGCTTCTGGAAAGGTACATTTTTAGAAGTAGAAGCTCAAATTGTTGGGTGCAGACTTGGATAGTAATACAGAACTCTGCAGGCTATCTTTGCAGTAGATTGCAACACCGCCCCCTTTGGCAGCTCTATCTTGGCGGAAAATGTTATAGTTAGTGATTGAGATTTCAGGGTTTTTGGTGGTTTTCTTAAACCAGGATTCAGACACGGCTAAGACATCCAGGTTGGCAGAGTGTGCTAAAGCAGTGAGTAAAACAAACTTAGGGAGTAGGCTTCTAATGTTAACATGCATGAAACCAAGGCTTTTACGGTTACAGAAGTCAACAAATGAGAGCACCTGGGGAGTGGGAGTGGAGCTAGGCACTGCAGGACCTGGATTAACATCTACATCACCAGAGGGACAGAGGAGAAGTAGGATAACGGTACGTCTAAATGCTATACGAACTGGCCGTCTAGCACGTTCGGAACAGAGAGTTAAAGGAGAAGGTTTCTGGGCACGATAGCATAGATTCAAGGCATAGTGTACAGACAAAGGTAAGGTAGGATGTGAGTACATTGGAGGTAAACCTAGGCATTGAGTAATGATGCGAGAGATATGGTCTCTAGAGACGTTTAAACCAGGTGATTTCATTGCATATGTAGGAGGTGGGACAACATGGTTGGTTAAGGCATATTGAGCAGAGCTAGAGGCTCTACAGTGAAATAAGACAGTAATCATTAACCAGGACAGTAATGGACGAGGCATATTGATATTAGAGAGATGCATGCGTAGCCAAGTGAACATATGTGTCCAGTGAGTGGTTGGGCTGACTGGGAATACATGGCGATTCAGACAGTTAGTAGGCTGATGCTAACATGCTAACAGTTAGTAGGCCGGGGCTAAACAAGCTAGCAGTTAGCAGACTGGTGCTGGCAAGCTAGCAGTTAGCAGACCCGGGTTAGCAAGCAAGCAGTTAGCAGGGGCTAGCAGTTAGCAGACCAGGGCAGGCAAGCTTGCAGTTAGTAGATCGGGGCTAGCAAGTTAGCCTTTGGGGGACGTCGAGATGGGGGTAAGTCTGTTTTTGCCTCTTCGTGCGGTGACGTCGATAGACCAGTCGTAGAATTAGTAGGGTTCCAAGTAGCTCTAGGTAGCTAGCAGGCCTAGCAGGTTAGCAGAATGGATCTTCAGCGGGCATCGCGCCTGAGGGGCCTGTTGGAATCCTCGGGCAGATTATGTTGGTATTCCAGTCGTAGAGGATTGGCGGGGTTCCTAGAAGGAGTTTGGATATTGTAACCCAGGAGTGGGCTTCGGTGGTAGCACAGGAGCCCTGGCCGGGCTAGCTTCAGGCTAATTGGTGCTTGCTCCGGGATGGAAACGCCAGGAGTGGTCACCCAGGATTGCGGTTAGCTAGTTGTGAAGATCCAGATGAAAATGTTCCGAGTTTGCAGTAGGAATCCGGGGATATGGAGAGAAATAGGTCCGTTATGCTCTGGTTTGAGTCACGTTGTTTGAACTGGCGAGAGCTTTCCGAGCTAAAGGTTAGCTGATGACCGCTATCAATGGTTTGCTAACTGTTAGCTGGTAGGTAGTTAGCTGGCTAGCTTCAGTTGAGGGATTCCAGATCCGAAGTAAATAGAAATACTTTATAAAAAAGCAGATCCAGGCCACATTGGGTGAGGCGGGTTGTAGGAGAGTATTTAGAAGTTGAGGTTTAGGAAAATATTTTTTAAAGATATGTGAAGAAAAATATGTAAAAAGATATATACAAGGGACACGACAGGACAAAGACGTCTGACTGCTATGCCATCTTGGCTAATGGTTACTAGTGCAATGCTCTAATCACTAGGCTACCTGCCACCGTCATAGTAATGGCTGGAACAGAATAAATGGAATTGTATTGAACACATCAAACACATGGCTTCCATGTGTTTGACACCATTCCATTTTCTCCGTTCCAGCCATTACTCTGAGCCATCCTCCCCTCAACAGCCTCCTGTGGTGGAGAGTACATTTTGAGCTCAGAGCTGTTCATCATCAGTGGACCTCCCACAGAGGGAGATTATTAAAGTGTGTGTGTGTCTCTTCATCAATTGCAATCAAGACCCGGGAGAGAGCCCGAGCTGGAGCATGCATCAAATATATGGCGGTAATCGGTGGCACCGCATTACTTATTTTAATATGCCAGCAGCAGTCAACACCCTAATGACATTGTAGAAGGGGGAATATGGAAATTAGGCTTTTGTGTGAGGGATTATGCAAAAAACGGTCATATTTAACACGGTGTAATTTACAAAACGTTTGTAATTTGTTCAGAAATGTTTAACAAGTGTATTTTTCTCTCCCTGACACCTTATACAGTGTGGAGGTGAAAGTATGGACCACCACTCACACTGTATCATAGTTCCCCTATGCTTTCATTAAACTGCTGTTTCAATGTTCAGTCAAATTTCATTTCCTAAATCCAATCCAACCCTTCCTACTAAAGTCCACTCAGACATCCAACAGTGTCAACACGTCATATTGTAGATGACGGTCAATCACCCTCGGTCTGGGGCTCCATGCAAGATCTCACCTCATGGAGCATCAATGATCATGAGGAAGGTGAGGGATCAGCCCAGCACTACACGGCAGGACCTGGTCAATGACCTGAAGAGAGCTGGGACCACAGTCTCAAAGAAAACCATTAGTAACACACTACGCCGTCATGTATTAAAATTCTGCAGCGCACGCAAGGTCCCCCTGCTCAAGCCAGCGCATGTCCATGCCCGTCTGAAGTTTGCCAATGACCATCTGGATGATCCAGAGGAGGAATGGGAGAAGGTCATTTTTTTATTTCACCGCCATGTGGTCTGATGAAAAATAGAGCTTTTCGGTCTAAACTCCACTCGCCGTGTTTGGAGGAAGAAGAAGGATGAGTACAACCCCAAGAACACCATCCCAACTGTGAAGCATGGAGGTGGAAACATCATTCTTTGGGGATGCTTTTCTGCAAAGGGGACAGGACGACTGCACCGTATTGAGGGGAGGATGGATGGGGCCATGTATTGCGAGATCTTGGCCAACAACCTCCTTCCCTCAGTAAGAGCATTGAAGATGGGTCGTGGCTGCGTCTTCCAGCATGACAACGGACCGAAACACACAGCCGGGGCAACTAAGGAGTGGCTCCGTAAGAAGCATCTCAAGGTCCTGGAGTGTCCTAGCCAGTTTCCAGACCTGAACCCAATAGAAAATCTTTGGAGGGAGCTGAAAGTCCAAATTGTCCAGCGACAGCCCGAAACCTGAAGGATCTGGAGAAGGTCTGTGTGAAGGAGTGGGCCAAAATCCCTGCTGCAGTGTGTGCAAACCTGGTCAAGAACTACAGGAAACGTATGATCTCTGTAATTGCAAACAAAGGTTTCTGTACCAAATATTAAGTTCTGCTTTTCTGATGTATCAAATACTTATGTCATGCAATAAAATGCAAATTAATTACTTAAAAATCTATGTGATTTTCTGGATTTTTGTTTTAGATTCCGTCTCTCACAGTTGAAGTGTACCTATGATAAAAAATTACAGACCTCTACATGCTTTGTAAGTAGGAAAACCTGCAAAATCAGCAGTGTATCAAATACTTGTTCTCCCCACTGTATCTCTATCTCTATAACCTCCTCACCCAGACTACAAGAGCCCCTGATTGTAGCTGATTGGTGGTTGACTACAGACTGGCTGTCTGCAGCAGCTGTGGGAGATGCATGGATAGTACTCAGACACAAAGTCATTTCAATCCAGTTGATGTTCCAATCAGACTAGCTTTTATTTTTAATTGCCTCACAGCCTCCTCCAGCCCTATAGCAGGCTGCATCCCAAATGGCACGCTATATCCTAAGTAGTACATTAAATAGGGAATAGGGTGCCATTTTGGAGGCAGACTTAGAGATGGAGTGCAGACCAAAGAGAGAAATCTCAGAGAGAGAAATATCAGCTCCTAAAAACATGACACTTCTAGCTACGACTTTTCGTAGCAGGTTAGGAGAACTTGTGCAGGTGGTGAGGCGGTGGCCTGTATTCATGGATGTCAAGGGAAGCCAGGCTTCCCCAAAAAATGACCAAGAAAAATATATAGTGCCTTCGGAAAGTATTCAGACCCTTTGACTTTTTCCCCCCAAAATCTGTTACTGCCTTATTCTAAAATGGATAAAATATATGTTTTATCTCATCAATCTACACACAATACCCCGTAATGGCAAAGCAAAAACTGTTTTTTATAAATTCACATTTACTTAAGTATTCAGACCCTTTACTCAGTACTTGAAGCACCTTTGGCAGTGATTACAGCCTCAAGTCTTCATTGGTACACCGGTATTTGGGGAGTTTTCCCATTCTTTACTGCAGATCATTTCTGTTAGGATGGATGTGGAAGAAGAATGATGGTTCCAAGAATGATGGAGGCCACTGTGTTCTTGGGGACCTTCAATGCTGCAGACATTTTTTGGTACCATTTCCCAGATATGTGCATCGACACAATCCTGTCTCTGAGCTCGATGGACAATACCTTCGACCTCATGGCTTGGTTTTTGCTCTGACATGCACTGTCAACTGTGGTCCCTTATTTAGACAGGTGTGTGCTATTCCAAATCATGTCCAATCAGTTTAATTAATCACAGGTGGACTCCAATGAAGTTGTAGAAACATCTCAATTCACTTGATGCATTGTTGTCTCTACCTTCTTGCCCTTTGTGCTGTTGTCTGTGCCCAATCATGTTTGTACCATGTCTTGTGCTGCTACCATATTCTGCTGCCATGTTATGTCACTACCATGTTGTTGTCATGTTGTGTTGCTACCATGTTGTTGTCATGTTGTGTTGCTACCATGTTGTTGTCATGTTGTGTTGCTACCATGTTGTTGTCATGTTGTGTTGCTACCATGCTGTGTTTTCATGTGTTGCTGCCATACTATGTTGTTGTCTTAGGTCTCTCTTTATGTAGTGTTGTGGTGTCTCTCTTCTCTATTTTTATTTCATTTTTCATTTTTCATTTTTAATCTCAGCCCGCTGTCCCTGCAGGATCGTTGTAAATAATAATTTGTTCTTAGCTGACTTGCCTAGTTAAATAAAGGTTCAATTAAAAATGTAAAAAACTAAATGGATGATCATTGGAAAACGGATGCACCGGGTCTCATAGCAAAGGTTCTGAATACTTATGATAATAAGGTATTTTTTAAATGTATTTTTATACATTTGCAAACATTTCTAAAAACCTGTTTTTGCTTGATTGATGAGGAAAAAAATAAATATTAATTTTATCCATTTTAGAATAAGGCTGCAACGTAACAAAATGTGGAAACATCAAGGGGTCTGAATACTTTCCGAATACACCGTATATAAAATAATGTATCTTTCATCTCTCTGTGTTTCATTATTTTCCTTCAATTCGCAAGAAGCTGAACACGTCTCGCCGGAGAAAGCAACTGCGCACCTCTGTCCGTGTTTGTCTAGCCCATCTATCTCATCCTGTTGGGTCAAAAAGACGATGACATTGTTGCCGCCCGTAGATTTGAATTCAAGGGAAAACAGCGACCAAATCATAGGTGATTTGATGATGTTGAAATGGTGAAGTGTAAATGGTGCTGGAATAGTGGAGGCAGTTCCTGTTTTCTTTGCGACTTGCGGTAACTCTCCCTGGTTCTGAATCAATAGTTGTTCAGTAGCCCGAAAATCTCGGAAACATTAACTTGCTTGACCGTGCTGTAGGTCGTGTGACTGTTTGCTACATGCGATATGCTTTGTGGACTACACCGGACAGAGGTTGCTCTCCAGTTCCGTTGTTGAATATATCTGGTCTATATATATCACAGTGGCATATGAACTGACAGGTTATAGAGCTAACAAGGCCGTTACCACAACACATAGGTTGTAATATGGCATTTCCTTCTGGCTTGGATTCCCCAGTGATTTTACCCATGCACAGCTACTGAGGTAATGAGAATTAATGTAGCAGGTTAGGATAATTAGGTTAAGTTTAGGAAAAGGGTTACGGTTTGTGAAAACGCTCTCCTAACCTGCTATGAAAAGTCACAGCTCTTAGTATGCAGATGTCCCTTCTCTCTATTCACATCCTGGCTGCAGATGATTTCTGGACAAGACTGCTCTCTGAGTGTGATTTACCTTTTATTATCTTCAATGCCATGTTTTTAAATCCGTTATCAGAAGAAAGGCTAAATATCACCCTGGTGTTTCTGTCTGTAAATACAGACATTATGAAAAAAATATGTTTACAGTTTACTCTGTACTACCTGTTTGCCCTGCTGTGGATTGGCTGAGCCTACTGTAAATCAAATCCTACCCCGTAACAGACAGTAACCAGGCAGAATTGAAGCCAAGCCATCCATGACAACTACCCACCACCACCACTACTACTGCTGTCCTACCCCATCCACATGCTGTTCTGTTCACACCTGTCATATCAGTAGGAGTATGAACACACTCTTCATAGTGACATCATGTGACAGATAACCTACATTATTCACTGGCACGCTGCCTGCCCTACATGTCCTCTGAGCCTGCCTGCCTGTCTGCCTGCCTGGCTGAGCTACGTGCCACATCTTTGACCCAGGCCAGACTGGTTGCGTGACACTGTCACTGTTTATCCCCTGCTCCCCTCTGGGCTACATAGTATTGAGATATACACAGAGGGAGCCAGCCAGAGGCCCAACTGGTGTCTTCCCCGTCCCCCATCTTAGCCTTCAGGTGAGCCCAGGGTCCAATGACATTAACCCAATACCCCTCCCTCCCACCCTCTCCTCCCTGACGGTGACAACAGACATTCAGGCCAGGGACGTCAACCGTGTCAGAGAGAATTACCGCGGCAACGGTTTGAACTCCATGCCGTGATTCCTATAACTCCTGTATGAGTGAGGGTGTGCTGCATTGTTGTTGTTCGCCATACCTCCTCCTCCTCGTGCCTGGCGGCTGTTTATGGTAGTGCCTCGGAGGGGGGAGCAGTAAGTCGTGGTGTGTCAGTGTTGAAAGGCTGTGATCAGAAGCGAGGGCCTGTCTCATGTGCTTACAGACAGAACTAAGTAGGAGTGAGACTTGTCAGCGTTTAAATATTAATGTTGGGGTCCGGGAGGTTCCATTAGATAGACTGTAGGGAAAAGGCATTAGCGCTCATCTGATTGCTCAACGCTCCACCACTTCACTAAAAGAGCTTTCCATTCCATCTATGTGTCTAATAACAGGTGTGCTGTGATGCAAAAGACAGAATGACAGCGTAAGAGACGATTACTAGCTACTCTACTGCTACGTCTCAAATGGCACCCTATTCCCTATATAGTGCACTACTTTTAATCAGAGTCCTATGGGACCTAGTCAAAAGTGGTGCACTAAATAGGGAATAGGGCGCCATTTAGGATGCACACAGTAGTGTATTACAGTATAATGCAGTAAAGGCCTGAGATGGCTGACCAATGAAGTGAGGAAGTTATTACAGTAAAAAATACATATCTACATTTTCATTCAATTGATTGCATGCTCTGAACCGCATCCGTATAATGAGCCAACATGTATTTTAGTCCTGTCGGTCTACTGTCTAACCACAGCCCCAACAGATTAATTAATCATGGAACCTGCTAATCACATATTTCCCCATCTGCATTTATACTGTATGTACTGTACTGTACAGCTTGCATAAATTAATAATTATTTATGTTTTTACTCCTATATGCTGAAAGCCTTGGGTTTCATCCCAAATGGCACCCTATTCTATACATAGTGTACTACTTCTGAATATAACCCTGGCCCTGGTCAAAAGTAGTGCATAACATAGGGAATAGGGTGCCATTTAGAATGCAGATTCAACTTACCTGGTCAAAATAAGGGAGAGAATAAAATAAATAAAAAAGAAGGGATGATGGAACACCTGGGTGAATAGTGCACCTGTGGACCACAGCTGTCTGACCACTAGGAAAAGAACAGGATCCCTGTGCTCAGCTACCAGCCTTCAGCCTTAGTACTGTGATAGTGAAAGCAGAATACACTGCGTATGGATTCACTCTTACTCCTCTCACTATCTAGTAAGGTATCAGTCTCAGGAGCAACAACCCTCAGTAACTAACCGCCTGATGCTTCAGCTCAGTAGAAAGCCTGTAATTCACTGTGACTAACCCCACTGGGCAGCCTAAAGTCATCCTATGCATAGAATACATAAGGTATCAGCTTATCCCTCAGCATTTCTCCTGACGGAGATTCTGGTGTCAGTCCAAGTTTTGCTCCCCTTTCTTCTCCTCCCCCTGGATGGCGTGCCAACCCCCCCCACCCCCGCCTCCCACTATGTCGTCTCAGGGTCTACACACACATGCATGCATACACACACACACACACACACACACACACACACACACACACACACACACACACAATGCTGATGGTGTGTGGTGGGTTGATGGGTGTCTGCCTCAAGGCAGGGGTCTGTCAGTACTGTCCTGCTTCTGTCACACTACTGTAATTGGCGCAAGTTTGAAAGCACGCACACACCCACACACACATGCACATAAACACACACATATACTAACAGTAAGTCGCTCTTGATAAGAGTGTTTGCTAAATGACTCAAATGTAAATATATATGTACACACAAACACACACATATACACATACTCTGACACTCACACACACCCTCACAGACACACACACACACACACACTCACGCACATATTCTGACACACACACACCCTCACAGACACACACATACACACCCTCACCGACACACACACATCAGGTGGCTGCCTCTGCTCCATTCTCCTGGGCCCGTTCTCTCTCTTCCCCCTCCACAGGTCCCAAGGGTTCGTGTCTCTCAGGGGCCATGCTGCTGATGGCCCCTGCCTGTCTAACAGACCCCATTTGAGCTTCAGACATGTACACTGAGGTATCGTCCCAAATGACACCCCCTTCCCTTTATAGTGCACCACTATTTATGCAGTCTGTACACTTCATCTTAGGGACAGATCAAAATTTACTGGGGAGGTGGTCCAAAGTAGGGGAGGGTTGATTGGGTTTTTTGGGGCACAGGGGAGGGTAGTGGGTTTTTTCTCTTGTTGTCACGTTCGTCATATGGAGTAGACCAAAGTGCATGGTTAGAATACATTCTTTATTAATGAAGAACACGAAGAACACTTAAACAAAAACAACAAAAACGAATAAGACGAACGTGACCGCTATATAAACAATGTGCTAACGTGCAACATAACATAGACAATAACCCACGAAATACCCAAAGAAGATGACTGCCTAAATATGGTTCCCAATCAGAGACAACGATAAACACCTGCCTCTAATTGAGAACCAATCTAGGCAACCATAGACCAACATAAACACCTAGATGAAAACAACCCCATAAATCTACAAAAAACCCTAGACAGTACAAACACCCTAGAATAAGACAAAAACACACATATCACCCATGTCACACCCTGACCTAACCAAAATAATAAAGAAAACAAAGAATACTAAGGTCAGGGCGTGACACTTGTTTACATCCGCTCTTCTGCTTGTATTTTCACTATGAACTATGGCTTGACTTACTTTCGATATTAGCCTAATAAAGTTTGGAAACGTTTGTGAAGGTTTGGTAGCTACTGCAGGCCTATGATATGAAGGCAGAGTGCCCCGTGCTCCAACTGATTCTGACAATTGAAATTGAGGTGAGGAAGACTGTTTCAGGCCTACCAGAGTTACTCCTATAATCTAACAATATAATGTTTATCTTCATACAAAATATTTTGATGGAAAATGTATGAATTACCCTCCTTACATCTATATCTGTACAGCAGACGCAGTAGCCATCTGACATAAATAAATGCTTGTCTGTGTTGTACCAAGCCACCGTTCCAAGATATCTCTCTCTCTGGGGTTAGGCTGAAGCTTCTCTTCCTTTATATAGGCTATATATATTTATTAAAATGTTCATATCACACAGTGGACACCAACTGTAAGCCTTAAGGCCTTTGCATGCAGTGCCCTGATACATTTAGTGCTCAAATCTCTGACAGCTGAACTGTGAGTTGGACAATTATAGTTTTAGGAAAGTAGCCAAAAAATCTACAAAGAAATGGCCAATAACGTTTTGCGTATTCTACACATAGAAACACAAGGGATAGTGTTTATGTCATTTGTTATAGACTGTTTTTAAGGACACGTAAATATGGCTGATTTGGCCAACATCCCTCGATTTTTGATGGTGCCTAGTTGGATCTGAATGCATATGGATGTCCATTAAATGTCTCAAATGCCTGGTAAATTAGAATCTTCCCTGGCATGTTGTCCACATTTTCCTAAAGGAAACTCTAAAATGGCCTATTGTTTTTATGAAGATTTTTGAATATTCACATGAAAATGTGTCGCCAATTGGATTGAAACCTAGCTAGACCACCTAAAGACTCTGGCAAGTGCGCTAGACTCGTGTCTCTTTGATTATGCTGCACATCATGGTTCACCAGCAGCCCCAAACATCCATAGAATAAGCTACAGACCAGCCAAAACAAGCTTGTAAGAATTGTACTTAAACTCCCCCCTCATACTCATCTGGATGATGAGCATTTTTTTTTCCGTCTCAATCTCTGCAATGTGTCTGTATCTATGTAATTGTATATGTATTTATGTCCCCAAAAAATTGGAACCAAAATGGAAATAATTCCCCGACTTTATTGTGCAATCTTGGTCACTTTAAATAATCATTGTGAATGTCTTTTTTAAATTGATGAATGGAAAGAGACTTCAGTTCCAAAACACCAAAAATGTGAATGACATTTGGATACTGGGTGAACCTACAAGGTAGGGAGGGATGTATTTTCTGTTTGTTGAGATTGACATCGTCTATTTATTGTTCTGTTGAAAACTCAAACCATGATATTAAAGTACCCAAAGTCAGTGTGCTTTGTTTATTGGTTGTGTGGTGCATCGGCACAGAAACCTGTTGGTGGAAAATCTCTGATCGTAGCGTAATGACACAGTCAAGGAGAGTGAGCTCGCCTGTGGTGGTCGGCAAACCCTCAACCTTCTAGCCCATGATGTGTGGCATCAACTGTGCCACAAAAGCATGCTGAAGTGGCACAGTCAATATCCATGTTTATAAAAACAGGGTCGCTACAGTTATTGTTATTTGTGGTTGTAAACATTATTTAGAGTTCATTCTGTGAGGGGGAGGTTGTTCAATTTATTTTACAGTACAACGGGAGAGTCATGTGAAAATATTTGCAACTTTGGGGAGGGGGATGCATTTTTTTATAACACCTTGAGTTGGACCAGCCCCTCCCCCCAGTAAAGGTCCATCTGTTCTTTACATCCTCCACTGGCTCAGGGTGGATTTGGAGGGGTTTACTCGTACTACTTAGGGGAGTTTAGTGGTCTGTTTATTTGTATGTGTGTTTGTTTAGTACAGCGACCAGAGCCCTGGTCAACAGTTGTGATGAAGGGAATAGGGTGCCATTTGAGATTAAATCAAATCAAATGTATTTACATCAGCAGATCTCACAAAGTGCTTATACAGAAGCCCAACATAAAACCCCAATCATCAAGCAATACAGATGCAGATGTAGATGTACAGTGGCTAGGAAAAACTCCCTAGAAAGGCAGGAACCTATGAAGGGGTGGCCAGTCCTCTTCTGGCTGTGCCAGGTGGAGATTGAGAGTACATGGCCATTAAGGACAGATCGTTCTTCAAGATGTTCAAACATTCATAGATGACCAGCAGGGTCAAATAATAATCACAGTGGTTGTAGAGGGTGCAACAGGTCAGCACCTCAGGAGTAAATGTCAGTTCGCTTTTCATAGTCGAGCACTCAGAGGTCAAGACAGCAGGTGCAGTAGAGTGGGTGGGAGAGAGAGAGAGAGAGAGAGGGAGAGGGAAGGTCGAAAACACCAGGTCTGGGACAGGTAGCACGTCCGGTGAACACGTCAGGGTTCCATAGCCACAGGCAGAACAGTTGAAACTTGAGCAGCAGCATGACAAGGTAGCACGTCTAGTGAACAGGTCAGGGATCCATAGCCACAGGCAAAACTGCAGCACGACCAGATGGATTGGGGATGGGGACAACCAGGAGTCGTCAGGCCAGGTAGTCCTGAGGCATGGTCCTAGGGCTCAGGTCCTCCAGGAGAGAGAGAGAGAGATGGGAGAATTAGAGGGAGCATACTTAAGTTCACACAGGACACCATATAAGGCAGGGGTTTCACCAGATATAACAGACTGACCCTAGCCCCCCGGCACATAGACTATTGGAGCATAGATACTGGAGGCTGAGACAGGGGGGGTTGGGAGACACTGTTGCCCTGTCCGACGATACCCCAGGACAGGAACAACCAGGCAGGATATAAAACCACCCACTTTGCCAAAGCACAGACCCCCCCCCACCACCACCACTAGAGGGATATCAACAAGCCAACAAATTACTACCCTGAGACAAGGCGGAGTATAGCCCACGAAAGATCTCCTCCCCCGCGCAAGCCCGAGGGGGAGCAAAACCCGGACAGGAAGATCACGTCAGAGACTCAACCCACTCAAGTCAATTATAGCGAAAAAAGCCTGGCACGACGTGACGCACCCCTCCTAGGAACGGCATGGAAGAGCACTAGTAAGCCAGTGACTCAGCCCCTGTTGTAGAGTCAGAGACAGAGAATCCCAGTGGAGAGAGGGATTCCGGCCAAACAGAGACAGCAAGGGTGGTTTGTTACTCCAGTGCCTCATCGTTCACCTTTCACACCCCTGGGCCAGACTACACTCAATCATATGACCCACTGAAGAGATGAGTCTTTAGTAAAGACTTAAAGGTCGAGACACAGTCTGCATCTCTCACATGGGTAGGCAGACCATTCCATAACAATGGAGCTCTATAGGAGAAAGCCCTCCTCCAGCTGTTTGCTTAGAAATTCTAGGGACATTAAGGAGGCCTGCGTCTTGTGACCGTAGCGTACGTGTAGGTATGTATTGAAGAAACAAAATGTGTACAATAGAGGGTTAGAAAACTTATAGTACACTTTTAGTACAACACTCTTTATCAAGCCTACTATGCTTTGAAATATACATTAATCCTATAGTTACGTGTATGTTGGGCTATGAATCCACCTGTTATGCTCTCTGCTGTAACACACTACAGTATTGTATGTCCTCAGGCAGACTAGGCGTATTGCATTTCCTTGGTTAAGCCGATGCCACATTCCTCTTCGTCTTCTCTATTTTTATGTCACACTCTTGGATCATATTCCTTCTTTAATGGATCCATCTAGCCTCTGCCTAGCACTCGACACATTGGCCTTGTGCAGGGGAGAAGGAAGGGACAAGGGAGGGAGAGGAAAGGGAACATGGCATCCACTCTCCTCCTAGCCAGGAAACCAGATCTCTAGCCCAGCTCGGCTGCATGGGGCTACGCCAGGGGCTGTGCGTTAATAATTTAATAGGAAACTCGACAATCCCTCCATTTCTTTTAAGAGCAAGATGGGACATCTCAATTACCCGTTGTTCAGCAAAACGTAGCTCCCTCTGACAGTCTGCCTGATTTGAGAAGAGAAGTGGAGGATGGATGGATGGAGGAGAGGAATGGAGGATGGATGGATAGAGGAGAGGAGTGGAGGAGAATCAGGCCAAAAAGGGGACAATGAAAGAAAGAGAGTACCCTGAAGTCAAGAGTTTGAACAAATGTTTGAGCATTTATCTTCCGTCACATTGTTTTTTAGGGCCATATCCTATGCCTCGGGGGTTTGGCTGAGTGCCTGGATCTTAATCAGATTGTATCTTAGTCTACATCCCAAATGGCACTCTATTCCCCACTAAATGCACTACTCTGGTCAAAGTAGTGCACTATGTAGGGAATAGGGTGGTCACGCCTGCTCCCGATCCTCCTCTCTGGTGATCGAGGGCGCAAGGCTGCCCTTCATTACGCACACCTGTCACCATCACTACGAGCAGCTGCGCAATATTGGACTCACCTGGACTCCATTACTTTGTTGATTACCCCCTCTATATCTATCTTCCTCAGTTTGTTCCCTGTGTCAGCATTGACATCGTTATTTTTCCCCTGTCCAGACGCTGTTCCTGTTCTGTTTCATGTCCATTGTTTTATAAATGTTCTCCCTGTTCCTGCTTCTCATCTCCTGCGTCGATCCTCATAAGGGTGCAATTTGGGATACAACCTTAGAGGCTCTATTCAATCCATATAGTGGAAGTTCAGCATTATTGCGTGATTGAAATGTAAAGACAATGTTCCCGCGTTAGTGGAGACTGCACTCACCGTAAACACTGCATATGTTGTCTCAATCTGGAAATTACCTTTAAGTTTCTATTGCGCAATCTGTAACGCTTTAGCGATCCAGATTGCAGAGCCTAGCTGCATTCTTTACACACCTCTAAAGTCACCTGATTCACACGGTAATAATAACGGCCTCCTACTGTGATAAGAATCCTATCGGCAGTGAGATTCTCGGTGGGTTTCATGAAAAAATCTCACTGCTGATATATTCTTATCAGTGGGAGGCCATTCCTTCTCTTGCTAGAAGAAAAGTGGTACCTGCTGTGTGCCGACACAGTAGTGACGAACCTGCCATTTTCTACATATGGAATCGCAATGCAGTGGCCAACAACTTGACTTTGAGCCAATCAGAGAGCACGAGCCAACAGGAGTGACAACAAAAAGAAAAATAATAGGGCATTCTCTGTACATCCACTGTTAAATCCATCCATGCGGCAGGGTAGCCTAGTGGTTAGAGCATTGGACTAGTAACCAGAAGGTTGCAGTTCAAACCCCCGAGCTGACAAGGTACAAATCTGTCGTTCGGCCTCTGAACAGGCGGTTCCTAGGCCGTCATTGAAAATAAGAATTTGTTCATAACTGACTTGCCTAGTTAAATAAAGGTAAAATATCATGAGCCTGTCACACTGTACATAGCTAATGCCACAGATGCAATGCACACAACACTAAATACTTCCTCCAAGCTAGCTCACCGCTGTAGCTAGTATTGACATTATAATTAAATCCAAATGGATTAGCTAGTTTCCATGAAACAGCTGCCTATGGTAGCTGCTGAGTTGGTGCAGTGTCCTTAACAAGCTAGTGAATATGCTAACATTAGCTAGCTATCTAAACATTTGGTTATGGGCTGGCAGTACTGGATTATGGAGAGTGAATTAAATTGTTTCGTTGTTATCTAGCTGAGGCCGGTGAGTATCAACAAGGGAATTCTATAGCAATATTAGAGCAGCTAGCTAACATTGGAATCTAGACCATAAACTAAGGAACACACAAGCATTGCCAAACAACGCTACTTTCTGGTTTGGAGTATTTGAACAAGGCTGAGTGGCTGACGACTTCAAGGTCTTTGCTGTGAGAACACAGAAGAGATTGACTGCCGACACTCTGTTCAGAGGTGCTAAGTATTGTCGGCAGGCAAATGTTTGACAATACTACCAGTGTCTGAGCTTTAACTTTCTACACCATGACACCATGGGCAGAGCTAGCATAGACACAATTAACATAATACAGACAGACATACTGTACATACACAGACACAATACACATGAACTAGCACACACACACACACAAGCACATACATTTCGAAGACACAAACACATAAACAAAAGATGTAACAGTCACCTTGCTGCTGGCTTGTCCTGCTTCACAATATTACTCCATTCCTCTCCTCTATAAAAGAGAGATAGATTGATAAAGACCTTAAATGACCCTCTTTGACTCCCTCTCCCTCTCCACTCCATCCAGTAGCCAGACAGTAAGGCCCAGTGATGTGAAGTAGAAGCGACACACTATTCACTTTATATTTGCATTGGGAGCTTAGCAGCTCTGTGACAAAGGAAGGCATCAGCCCCGCAGACACAGTGGTGTTGCTGCTCTAAAGCCCTGGGAGTTTAAAGGGATCCGTCTGCAGAGCTCACCGTCACGCCTGTGGATCTGTCACTGGTTACTACTCACGGGCTCTGTCCCAAATGACACCCTATTCCCTACAGTGCACTAAAAGTAGTGCACTTCATATGGGAATAGGGTGCCATTTGGGATCTAGGCACGGAGCACAATGCCCTGTTACTCCTTAAGCCTGGTTCTAGTTGGCTGAACCATGTAGACCATAAGCCATAAACTGTCTGTCACGGACTGAGAAACATTATAGACATACAGAACCAGTCAAACGTTTGGACACACTTACTCATTCCAGGGTTTTTCATAATTTTTACTATTTTCATCACTGTAGAATAATAGTGAAGACATCAAAACTATGAAATAACATGGAGTAACAAAAAAAACAAATCAAAATACATTTTAGATTGTAGATCTTTCAAAGTGGTCACCCTTTGCCTTGACGACAGCTTTGCACACTCTTGGCATTCTCTCAACCAGCTTCATGAGGAATGCTTTCTTGAAGGAGTTCCCACATGTCCTGAGTACTTGTTGGCTGCTTTTCTTTCACTCTGCTGTCCAACTCATCCCAAACCATCTCAATTGGGTTGAGGTCAAGAGATTGTGAAGACCAGGTCATCTGATGCAGCACTCCATCACACTCCTTCTTGGTCAAATTGCCCTTACACAGCCTGGAGGTGTGTTGGGTCATTGTCCTGTTGAAAAACAAATGATATCGCTGCAGAATGCTGTGGTAGCCATCCTGGTTAAGTGTGCCTTGAATTCTAAATAAATCACTCACAGTGTCACCAGCAAACCACCCCCACACCATCACACCTCCTCCATGCTTCACGGTGGGAACCACACATGCGGAGATCATCTGTTCACCTACTCTGCGTCTCACAAAGACATGGCGGTTGGAATCAAAAATGATTGGACTCATCAGACCAAAGGACAGATTTACACTGGTCTAATATCCATTGCTCATGTTTCTTGGCCCAAGCAAGTCTCTTCTTCTTGTTGGTGTCCTTTAGTTGTGGTTTCTTTGCAGCACCATGAAGGCCTGATTCACGCAGTCTCCTCTGAACAGTTGATGTTGAGATGTGTCTGTTTGACTGACCTTCATGTCTTAAAGTAATTTCTTATTTGAGCTGTTCTTGCCATAATATGGACTTGGTCTTTTACCAAATAGGCTATCTTCTGTATACCACTGTGCCTTGTCATAACACAATTGATTGGCTCAAATGCATTAAAAGGAAAGAAATTCAACAAATCTCAAAAAAGAAAAAATACATATATATATATATATATATATATATATATATATATATATATATATATATTAATATATATATGTATATACTGCTGATTTTGTACGTTTGCCCACTGACAAAGAAATTATCGGTCTATCATTTTAATGGTAGGTTTATTTGAACAGTGAGAGACAGAATAACAACAAAAGAATCCAGAAAAACGAAGGTCAAAAATGTTATAAAATTGATTTGCATTTTAATGAGGGAAATAAGTATTTGACCCCCTCTCAATCAGAAAGATTTCTGGCTCCCAAGTGTCTTTTATACTGGTAACGAGCTGAGATTAGGAGCACACTCCTAATCTCAGTTTGTTACCTCTATAAAAGACACCTGTCCATAGAAGCAATCAATCAATCATATTCCAAACTCTCCACCATGGCCAAGACCAAAGAGCTCTCCAAGGATGTCAGGGACAAGATTGTAGACCTACACAAGGCTGGAATGGGCAACAAGACCATCGGCAAGCAGCTTGGTGAGACGGGGACAACAGTTGATGCGATTATTCGCAAATGGAAGAAACACAAAATAACTGTCCATCTCCCACGGCCTGGAGCTCCATGCAAGATTTCACCTCGTGGAGTTGCAATGATCATGAGAACGGTGAGGAATCAGCCCAGAACTACACGGGAGGATCTTGTCAATGATCTTAAGGCAGTTGGGACCACAGTCACCAAGAAAACATTTGGTTACACACTACGCCGTGAAGGACTGAAATCCTGCAGCACCTGCAAGGTCCCCCTACTCAAGAAAGCACATATACATGCCCGTCTGAAGTTTGCCAATGAACATCTGAACGATTGGGACAACTGGGTGAAAGTGTTGTGGTCATATGAGACCAAAATGGAGCTCCATCCCCACCGTCAAACATGGAACTGGAAACATTACGCTTTGGGGGTGTTTTTCTGCTAAGGGGACAGGACAACTTCATCGCATCAAAGGGACGATGGACGGGGCCATGTATCGTCAAATCTTGGTTGAGAATCTTCCCTCAGCCAGGGCATTGAAAATGGGTCGTGGATGGGTATTCCAGCATGACAATGACCCAAAACACACGGCCAAGGCAACAGAGGAGTGGCTCAAAAAGAAGCACATTAAGGTCCTGGAGTGGCCTAGCCAGTCTCCAGACCTTAATCCCATAGAAAATCTGCGGAGGGAGCTGAAGGTTCGAGTTGCCAAACGTCAGCCTCGAAACCTTAATGACTTGGAGAAGATCTGCAAAGAGGAGCGGGACAAAATCCCTCCTGAGATGTGTGCAAACCTGGTGGCGAACTACAAGAAACGTCTGACCTCTGTGATTGCCAAGAAGGGTTTTGCCACCAAGTACTAAGTCATGTTTTGCACAGGGGTCAAATACTTATTTCCCTCATTAAAATGCAAATCACTTTATAGCATTTTTGACATGCGTTTTTCTGGATTTTGTTGTTGTTATTCTGTCTCTCACTGTTCAAATAAACCTACCATTAAAATTATAGACTGATCATTTCTTTGTCAGTGGGCAAATGTACAAAATCAGCAGGGGATCAAATACGTTTTTCCCTCACTGTATATATATATTTATATATACACATATATAAACACTTTTTTGGTTACTACATGATTCCACATGTGTTATTTCATAGTTTTGATGTCTTCACTATTATTGTACAATGCAGAAAATAGTACAAATAAAGAAAAACCCTTGAATGAGTAGGTGTGGCCAAACTTTTGACAGGTTCTGTACACTACACAATGTAAACAAAAGTATGTGGACACCCCTTCAAATGAGTGGATTTGGCTATGTCAACCACACCCGTTGCTTAGAAGTGTATAAAATTGAGCACACAGCCATGCAATCTCCATAGACAAACATTGACAGTAGAATGGCCTTACTGAAGAGCTCAGTGATTATGAAGTGGAAACGTCTAGGAGCAACAACAACTCAGCTACGAAGTGATAGGCCAAAAAAGCTCACAGAACGGGACTGCCGAGTGTTGAAACACGTAGCCCGTAAAAATCGCCTTTCCTCAGTTGCAACACTCACTACTGAGTTCCAAACTGCCTCTGGAAGCAATGTCAGCACAATAACTGTTGGTCAGGAGCTTCATGAAATGGATTTCCATGGCCAAGCAGCCGCACACAAGCGTAAGAGAACCATTCGCAATGCCAAGTGTCGGCTGAAGTGGTGTAAAGCTCGCCGCCATTGGGCTCTGGAGCAGTGGAAACGTGTTCTCTGGAGTGATGAATCATGCTTCACAATATTGGCAGTTCGACGGACTAATCTGTGTTTGGCGGATGCCAGGAGAATGCTACGGGCCCCAATGCATAGTGACAACAGTTTGGGGAATGCCCTTCCCTGTTTCAGCATGAAAATGCCCCCATGCACAAAGGGAGGTCCATACTGAAATGGTTTGTCAAGATCTGTGTGGAAGAACTTGACTGGCCTGCACAGAGTCCTGACTTCAACCCCATCAAACAGCTTTGGGATGAACGCTGACTGCGAGCCAGAACTAAACACCCAACATCAGTGCCGAAACTCACTAACGCTCGTGGTTGAATGGAAGCAAGTCCCCACAGCAATGTTCCAACACCTAGTAGAACGCCATCCCAGAAGATTGGAGGCTGTTATTGCAGCAAAGGGGGGCATACTCCATATTAATGCCCATGATTTTGGAATGAGATGTTCCACGAGCAGGTGTCCACATACTTTTGGTCATGTAGTGTGTCTATCAAATCAAATTTATTTATATAGCCCTTCGTACATCAGCTGATATCTCAAAGTGCTGTACATAAACCCAGCCTAAAACCCCAAACAGCAAGCAATGCAGGTGTAGAAGCACGGTGGCTAGGAAAAACTCCCTAGAAAGGCCAAAACCTAGGAAGAAACCTAGAGAGGAACCAGGCTATGTGGGGTGGCCAGTCCTTTTCTGGCTGTGCCGGGTGGAGATTATAACAGAACATGGCCAAGATGTTCAAATGTTCATAAATGACCAGCATGGTCGAATAATAATAAGGCAGAACAGTTGAAACTGGAGCAGCAGCACAGTCAGGTGGAAGTTGAAACTGGAGCAGCAGCATGGCCAGGTGGACTGGGGACAGCAAGGAGTCATCATGTCAGGTAGTCCTGGGGCATGGTCCTAGGGCTCAGGTCAGTTGAAACTGGAACAGCAGCATGGCCAGGTGGACTGGGGACAGCAAGGAGTCATCATGTCAGGTAGTCCTGGGGCATGGTCCTAGGGCTCAGGTCCTCCGAGAGAGAGAAAGAAAGAGAGAAGGAGAGAATTAGAGAACGCACACTTAGATTCACACAGGACACCGAATAGGACAGGAGAAGTACTCCAGATATAACAAACTGACCCCAGCCCCCCGACACATAAACTACTGCAGCATAAATACTGGAGGCTGAGACAGGAGGGGTCAGGAGACACTGTGGCCCCATCCGAGGACACCCCCGGACAGGGCCAAACAGGAAGGATATAACCCCACCCACTTTGCCAAAGCACAGCCCCCACACCACTAGAGGGATATCTTCAACCACCAACTTACCATCCTGAGACAAGGCTGAGTATAGCCCACAAAGAGTATAGCCTATCAAAAGAGAACCAAGTTTCTTTATGAAAAAAAAGACAGTTTTGGCAGTTTGCTCAGTCAGACTAGTAATAAGTACAAGAAAACTGAACCTCATTAGATGAATACCATAGTACCGCTTTAGACACACATACAACATAAAGGGTTGGACAATTCCAGAAATGTTGCAACCCTACACATGTACTTACAGTAGTCCAAAACCTTAGAGTTAGACTTCATGGACATGCCTGCATATTGCTTTTAGACAAAATATGTTAGGCACGGTCAAGAATCACCTAAATCCAATAATGGAATCAATCACCTAGGATTATTTGCTTTCCTAACTAGACATATTTTTACTAAGCTGCCAAGTAGACATATGTTTGTTTGCAGTGGGCTCAGTAGATGTATTCCCTTTCATTGGCAATCACTGCTGTTCTGAAAATGTGTGTGTGTGTGTGTGTGTGTGTGTGTGTGTGTGTGTGTGTGTGTGTGTGTGTGTGTGTGTGTGTGTGTGTGTGTGTGTGTGTGTGTGTGTGTGTGTGTGTGTGTGTGTGTGTGTGTGTGTGTGTGTGTGCCCGCGGGCCAAACTGAAGTCAGGTGTGACAACCTGGTCATTAAACATTCAAATAATCACTGAAAGGGATATAAAGAATCACACCCTTACTTCTGTATATAGGCCACTTCAAATAACTTTTGACAAAATGGATGAAGACATAGATTAGTCTCTTGTGACAGACTGCACGCGAGAGTTCATCTGTGTCCAAAATGCCACCCTATTCCCTATGATTCCTGGGGAAGTAGTGCACAGAGAATAGGTTGCCATTTGGGATGCAGACTTGGTTCTGGGTTATGAGATAACCCATAAATAAAAGTCAACGTGACATGTAGGGCAATAAGCCTCACTTAGCCTGTGATTTAAACCTGCCGTTCAGCCTTAAGGAAAGCACAGGTAATAGCTTCCTCTGCACTAAGGCAGATCTTGATGTGTAACTTGAATATGTCAGCTGTTTTTAGTGCTGACCGTCTGGGGTAGTGCCTGCCGTTTGTGTTATGTCTGGGCTCACAGATGTCTGTTTAAGGGTGCTTCCTACTTGAAGGAGACTTCAGCAAGTAACTCCCGAAGTGTATTAACTGGCTCAGCTTTCCTGAGGTCCACTCAATACAATATGGTCCAGTATACTTCATCAGAGTAGAACAGATTAAGCCCTTACTTAATAATTTTTGTATTTCATTCTTTGATTGCTAACACACAGATTATAATCCCATGTTTAAGAAATGAAATGATCAAACCTCTCCCTAACACTTCAATCTGAAATAAATCTTTGAATATTGGAACCAGGAAATGATTATGATAGATTTTGTCTGTGGGTCCTGCATACGAAAAAGGTAATAAATTATGATATTTATTTTAATTTATTCCAATGAAATTTGAATGCCTCCTGATCAAGCCCATGATC